>NC_133336.1:223343007-223483706 GCF_042186555.1 Aquarana catesbeiana | reverse complement strand
GTTGGGTGTTTCCATGGAGAGCGGTGATGTCATAGTGGCAGATCTGTTCCTCTGTATTCCTGCAGACGAGCAGGGACCATCCCTGTTCTTATTCTGTATGTATGGACTCTGCACAGTACTACTTCTCTTGTCCTGTATGTCAAGTGTAATTCTCAGTATCTGTTCTTATTCTGTATGTATGGACTCTGCACAGTACTACTTCTCTTGTCCTGTATGTCGGGTGTAATTCTCGGTATCTGTTCTTATTCTGTATATATGGACTCTGCACAGTACTACTTCTCTTGTCCTGTATGTCGGGTGTAATTCTCGGTATCTGTTCTTATTCTGTATGTATGGACTCTGCACAGTACTACTTCTCTTGTCCTGTATGTCGGGTGTAATTCTCGGTATCTGTTCTTATTCTGTATGTATGGACTCTGCACAGTACTACTTCTCTTGTCCTGTATGTCGGGTGTAATTCTCAGTATCTGTTCTCATTCCTCCGGTTTCCAGCCTTCACCTTGCTCTTTCACCTTTGCAGCGTGCAGTCACATCGCTCTGACATGTTGCAGGTCCCGGGGGACTCCTCTGATCGTGTCAGACTGACCTGATTCCTCGCTGCACTCAATGCGTCGCCTCTCAGAAGCCCCGCCCCCTCTCTAGTCACCTTGACGGAGGCTGGAGGTCAGAGAACGACTCGCTGCGGATTCGCTGACCCCGGCCGCCTCCTCTCTCGGGGAATGTTCCTCCATCGCTGGTGTGAATAATACATGGGGGGGGGGGGGGCATTCACTAAAACTGCGAGGGACCTGAATTCCCCAATTCCCCCCCCCCCTCGATACATTTGTATTTTCTCCTTATTTTGATTGGTTGAGAGTCGGATGGATATAAAGTGCGCGGCGACTTCTGAGGAGCAACTGAGAGGAAACCAACCGATAGAGAAGTATAAAACGATACATTTTATTATTACAGATTGGAGTCCTGATATAACCGCATTACACTACGAGATTGTTACTACACCAATGGAAAAATATGCATTTTACGTTCTGCACAGGGATGGTGGGAACCCCTCATAATTGGCACAGCGGGTGTACAGACCCGAGAACTCAGCACAGGGATGGTGGGAACTCCTCATAATGGGCACAGCAGGTGTACAGACCCGGGAGCTCAGCACAGGGATGGTGGGAACTCCTCATAATGGGCACAGCGGGTGTACAGACCCGGGAACTCAGCACAGGGATGGTGGGAACTCCTCATAATGGGCACAGCGGGTGTACAGACCCAGGAACTCAGCACAGGGATGGTGGAAACTCCTCATAATGGGCACAGCGGGTGTACAGACCCGGGAACTCAGCACAGGGATGGTGGGAACCTCTCATAATGGGCACAGCGGGTGTACAGACCCGGGAACTCAGCACAGAGATGGTGGGAACCCCTCATAATGGGCACAGTGGGTGTACAGACCCGGGAACTCAGCACAGGGATGGTGGAACCCCTCATAATGGGCACAGCGGGGGTACAGACCCGGGAACTCAGCACAGGGATGGTGGGAACCCCTCATAATGGGCACAGCAGGTGTACAGACCCGGGAACTCAGCACAGGGATGGTGGGAACCCCTCATAATGGGCACAGCGGGTGTACAGACCCGGGAACTCAGCACAGGGATGGTGGGAGTTGAAAGTGATGGGACAGAGGATGGAGGTGATGGGGACAGAGGATGAAGGTGATGGGGACAGAGGATGGAGATGATGGGGACAGAGGATGAAGGTGATGGGGACAGAGGATGGAGATGATGGGGACAGAGGATGAAGGTGATGGGGACAGAGGATGGAGATGATGGGGACAGAGGATGAAGGTGATGGGGACATGGAGATGATGGGGACAGAGGATGAAGGTGATGGGGACAGAGGATGAAGGTGATGGGGACAGAGGTAATGACATGTCACATCTGGCATGTTAGTGGAAGTATTCTTGTCTCGGTGACCTTCATTAATAAGTAAGTTCTCTATAATGATCTCTGGGTACAGCTGCTCCGGTGATGATCCTCCATCCATCCATCTCCAAGGATTGAAACCAGGATTTCTATATTCCCGATCAATGTAAGTTAAGTATCCTTATCCGGGGTTGGAAGTGTGACTTAGAGATCCCCAACCGATCAATCACTAATATGGATCAATAAACATCAGGAAACATACAACCAATTGATTATGTTTTCCAATCAATACTGAAAAAAAATCACTGTAACATTCATTCTGTCTAATTATCCATCCTTCATTTCTTTCTTCCTTCTTTCTATCCATCCATCCATAACTTATCTATCTATTCATCCTTCCTTTCTGCTTTCCTTCCTTCCTTCCATCATTCCATTTATAAGAGTTAGGAATAGGGGCTAATATTAGGGTTAGGGGTTAACCCTAACCCTAATATTGACATTTAACCCTAATCCTAACCCCTAACCCTAATAATTACCCCTAATCCTAACCCTTAGCCCTAACATTAACCCCTATCCCTAATCCTAACCCTAATATTGACCTCTAACCCTAGTTCTAACCCCTAACCCTAATATTAGCCCCTATTCCTAACTCTTATAAATGGAATGATGCAATAATTAAATTAAAAAACCATAACCCTAATATTGACCCCCAACCCTAACATTAACCCCCCTATCCCTAATCCTAACCCCAGTATTGACCTCTAACCCCATTCCTAACCCCAACCCCTAATTTTAGCCCCTTATCCTAACCCTAATATTGACCCCTCACCCTAATCCTAACCCTGAGTTCTTACCCTTAACGTTAACACCTATCTCTAACCCCTAACCCTAATATTGACATTTAACTCTAATCCTAACCCATAACCCTAATATTACCCCTAACACGAACCCCCTGACATTAACCCCTATCCCTAATCCTAACCCCTAGCCCTAATATTAGCCTCTAATCCTAACCCCAATATTGTCCCCTCACCCTAATCCTAACCCCCAAATTCTAACCCCTAACCCTAATATTGACATTTAATCCTAATCCTAACCCCTAACCCTAATAATTACCCCTAATCCTAACCCTTAGCCCTAACATTAACCCCTATCCCTAATCCTAACCCTAATATTGACCTCTAACCCTAGTTCTAACCCCTAACCCTAATATTAGCCCCTATTCCTAACTCTAATATTGACATCTCTCCCTAATCCTAACCCCTAATTCTAACCCCTAACATTAACCCCTATACCTAACCCCTAACCCTAATATTGACCACTACCACTAATATTAGCCCTTAATCCTAACCCTAATATTGACCCCTAACCCTTACATTGACCTCTCATCCTAATCCTAACCCCGAGTTCTAACCCCTAACATTAACCCCTATCCCTAGCCCCTAACCCTAATATTGACATTTAACTCTAATCCTAACCCCTAACCCTAATATTAACCCCTAACACGAACCCCTAATATTAACCCCTATCCCTAATCCTAACCCCTAACCCTAATATTAGCCCCTAATCCTAACCCCAATATTGTCCCCTAACCCTAATATTGACCCCTCAACCTAATCCTAACCCCGAATTCTAACCCCTAATCTTAATATTGACATTTAACCCCTAATCCTAATCCTAACCCTTAACCCTAATAATTACCCCTAATCCTAACTCTTAACTCTAATATTCACCCCAACCCTAACATTAACCCCTATCCCTAATCCTAACCCTAATATTGACCTCTAACCCTAGTTCTAACCCCTAACCCTAATATTAGCCCCTATTCCTAACCCTAATATTGACCTCTCACCCTAATCCTAACCCCTAATTCTAACCCCTAACATTAACCCCTATACCTAACCCCTAACCCTAATATTGACCACTACCCCTAATATTAGCCCTTAATCCTAACCCTAATATTGACCCCTAACCCTTACATTGACCCCTCATCCTAATCCTAACCCCAAGTTCTCGCCCCTAACATTAACCCCTATCCCTAGCCCCTAACCCTAATATTGACATTTAACTCTAATCCTAACCCCTAACCCTAATATTAACCCCTAACACGAACCCCTAATATTAACCCCTATCCCTAATCCTAACCCCTAACCCTAATATTAGCCCCTAATCCTAACCCCAATATTGTCCCCTAACCCTAATATTGACCCCTCAACCTAATCCTAACCCCGAATTCTAACCTCTAATCTTAATATTGACATTTAACCCTAATCCTAACCCCTAACCCTAATAATTACCCCTAATCCTAACCCTTAACTCTAATATTCACCCCAACCCTAACATTAACCCCTATCCCTAATCCTAACCCTAATATTGACCTCTAACCCTAGTTCTAACCCCTAACCCTAATATTAGCCCCATTCCTAACCCTAATATTGACCTCTCACCCTAATCCTAACCCCTAATTCTAACCCCTAACATTAACCCCTATACCTAACCCCTAACCCTAATATTGACCACTACCACTAATATTAGCCCTTAATCCTAACCCTAATATTGACTCCTAACCCTAATATTAGCCCCTAATCCTAACCTTAATATTGACCTCTCACCCTAAGCCTAACTCCTAGTTCTAACCCCTAACCCTAATATAGACCACTACCCCTAATATTAGCTCTTGATCCTAACCCTAAAATTAACCCCTAACCCTAATATTGACCCCTCACCCTAATCCTAACCCCAAATTCTAACCCCTAATCTTAATATTGACATTTAACCCTAGTCCTAACCCCTAACCCTAATAATTACCCCTAATCCTAACCCTTAACCCTAATATTTACCCCAACCCTAACATTAACCCCTATCCCTAATATTAGCCCCTATCCCTAACCCTAATATTGACCTCTCACCCTAATCCTAACTCCTAATTCTAACCCCTAAGATTAACCCCTATACCTAACCCCTAACCCTAATATAGACCACCACCCCTAATATTAGCTCTTGATCCTAACCCTAAAATGAACCCCTAACCCTAATATTGACCCCTTACCCTAATCCTAACCCCTAACATTAACCCCTATCCCTAACCTCTAACCCTAATATTAACTCCTTACCCTAAGATTGACCCCTGGCTCTAATATTGACACCTAACCCTAATATTAAGCCCTGATATTAACCCCTAACCCTAATATTGACCCCTCACCCTAATCCTAACCCCTAACATTAACCCCTATCCCTAACCTCTAACCCTAATATTAACTCCTTACCCTAAGATTGACCCCTGGCTCTAATATTGACACCTAACCCTAATATTAAGCCCTGATATTAACCCCTAACCCTAATATTGACCCCTCACCCTAATCCTAACCCCTAACATTAACCCCTATCCCTAACGTCTAACCCTAATATTGACCCCTGGCTCTAATATTGACCCCTAACCCTAATATTAACCTCAAACCCTAATATTAACCCCTAACCTTACAAAATAAATACATAAAATTAAGTAATAAATAAAATAAATTAATTAACCCCCAACCATAACCCAGAAAAAGCTTAAATACCTAGCAACAAATGATGAAACAGATTTAAAAAACTTTTTAAAAAGGTAAACGCGCATACAAACGCCCAAAAAAAGGCCAGAAAAAAAAAAAACACCAAAAACGTGACACTCAGGTGTGAATGCAGCCTTAGGCCCCGTTCACATCTCCGTGTCTTCCGATCATGTGGCAAAGAACGCATGTTTTGCCGCGTGTTTCGGAAACGAGCTGTGGACTTGCATTGTTATTAAATGTTAACGCAACCCCAAAAGCCGGTAGCGGGCGCAGGAGTGGGCTCGCCGCGTTTTGTTTTTTTTTTTGTCGCAAAAAAAAAAAACCACAGCAAGCGCACCAAAAAGCGCAGTTTAAAAAAAAAAAGTGCCACGCTCCGCTCCAAAAAAGTACAAGAGCTTCTTTGGGGCGTTTGCCACACATAGGGCAGTGTCCTGTGCGCGTCGCGTGCTAACGTGTGAATGGGGCCCTAAAGCCACCCTGGGCGCACCATCTCACCGCTCGCTCGCGCCCGCGCTCAATCCCCCCCCTACCGCGAGAGCCCTTTGACCACCAATCAGCCTCTAACTGGCAGCTGTCATGCCGTCCTCCTCCCGGGGGGGGGGGGTTGAAGTATAGCTAGCCATGGAGATTAATAACCCGCCAATTGCCCCCCCCGTCACCCCGCAGCTGACAATCCAATTTAAAGAGCGCCGCGGCCTGATTGATGCCGCGGACGGCGGCGCTCGTCTCTCATGTCGATTTAACGAGGTCCCCGCTGCCTTAACGCTTTCCATTCGGGTCAGGTCCGGGAGAGCGGCCCGACTCGAATGACAAATGCGCCTTCAGAGCTCGCAGTTAATTAAGCTAATTGTATCTCCTGCCTAACGAGGTCAGCGGCTGCCCAGGCGTGACGACGGCGATGGGTTTTTTTTTTTCCATCAAAGCGATCGTTTTATCTGACGCCTCCATCTAAATGGGCCGAAAAACGGATACGGCAAGCTGGGGAAAAAAGGATCACGTGATGAGAATCGGTCAATCTGTCCACAAAATCAAGAATAAAGCGAATGTTTTTCATTGGTAAAGGGTTGAAGCTGAACTCCGGGCAGATATAAAAGATCCGTAATCATTAATTTCAAATACAAACCTTCCTGCAGTCTCTGTACAGCAGAACTCAGACTGGGGGGAGGGAGAAGCAGCACAAAGGAACCAATCGGTTTATGTGCTCAGAAAAAGCTGGATGATAGGAGGAGAGAGCAATGAGAGGAGCTCGTCACTCTGCTGTTTCTCCTTTCACTGTTCACACCAGACAGAGGACATCTAGTGGCAGAAAATAAGTACTGCGGGGGGGGATCACTAAATTGAAGAAGAGAGAGAGAGAGAAGAAAGAAGAAAGGAGAGAACAGAGGGAGAGAGAGAAGATAGAATAGAGAGGAATAGAGGGATCAAGGATAGACAAAGAGAAAAATAGAGAGAAAGTAAGAAAAAGAAGAGAGGGGAAAACAGAGGGAGAGAAATAGAGGGACCAATAGACAGACAGAAAGAAGGGAAAAAGAAAGAAAGAAAGAAAGAAAGAAAGAAAGAAAGAAAGAAAGAAAGAAAGAAAGAAAGAAAGAAAGAAAGAAAGAAAGAAAGAAAGAAAGAAAGAAAGAAAGAAAGGATAAAACAGAGGGAGAGAAATAGAGGGACCAAGGATAGAAAGAGAAAAATAGAGAGGAAGAAGATAGAATAGAGGGAGAGAAATAGAGGGACAAATAATAGAGAGGGAAAGAAAGAAAGAGAGAAGAGAGGAAAAAAATAGACAGAAAGAAGGGAAAGAGAGAACAGAGAGAGAAAGAAGAGAGAGATAAAGGATAGAATAGAGGGAGAGAAATAGAAGGACACATAATAGAGAGGGAAAAAAGAAAGAGAGAAAGAAGAGAGGAGAAAATAGGCAGAAAGGAGGGAAAGAGAGAATGGAGAGAGAAAGAAGCGAGAGCGAGAGATCATGTGATGAGAATCGGTCACTCTGCCTGAAAAATCAAGAAGAAAGGGAACATTTTTCTGTTTTGGATGGATCGGTAAAGGGTTGAAGCTGAACACCGGGCAGATATAAAAGATCTGTAATCATTAAGTTCAAATAAAAACCTTCCTACAGTCTCTGTACAGCACAGCTCAGACTGGGGGAGGGAGAAGCCGCACTAAGGAACCAATTGTTTTGATGTGCTGATACACAGCATGATGATAGGAGGAGAGAGCAGAGAGATGAGCTCATCACTGTGCTGCTTCTCCTTTCACTGTTCACACCAGACTGAGGACATCTAGTGGCAGAAAATAAGTACTGCGGGGGGATCACTAGATTGAAGAAGAGAGAGAGAGAGAGAGAAGAAAGAAGAGAGGAGAGAAGAGAGGGAAAGAGAGAAGATAGAGAGGAATAGAGGGATCAAGGATAGACAAAGAGAAAAATAGAGAGAAAAAAAGAAGAGAGGGGAAAACAGAGGGAGAGAAATAGAGGGACCAATAGACAGACAGAAAAAAGGGTATTGGAGAGAAAGAGAGAAAGAAAGAATGAAAGAAAGAAAGAAAGAAAGAAAGAAAGAAAGAAAGAAAGAAAGAAAGAAAGAAAGAAAGAAAGAAAGAAAGAAAGAAAGAATAAAACAGAGGGAGAGAAATAGAGGGACCAAGGATAGAAAGAGAGAAGAGTAGAGAGGGAGAAGATAGAATAGAGGGAGAGAAAAAGAGGGACAAATAATAGAGAGGGAAAAAAGAAAGAGAGAAAGAAGAGAGGAGAAAATAGGCAGGAAGAAGGGAAAGAGAGAACAGAGAGAGAAAGAGGAGAGAGAGATCATGGGATGAGAATTGGTCAATCTGCCTGCAAAATCAAGAATAAAGGGAACATTTTTCTGTTTTGGATGGATCAGTAAAGGGTTGAAGCTGAACTCCGGGCAGATATAAAAGATCTGTAATCATTCATTTCAAATAAAAACCTTCCTGCAGTCTCTGTACAGCACAGCTCAGACTGGGGGAGGGAGAACTAGCACAAAGGAACCAATCGTTTTGATGTGCTGACACAGAGCATGATGATAGGAGGAGAGAGCAAAGAGATGAGCACATCACTTTGCTGTGTCTCCTTTCACTGTTCACACCAGACTGAGGACATCTAGTGGCAGAAAATAAGCACTGCGGGGGATCTCTAGATTGAAGAATAGGGAGAAAGCAAGAGAAAGAAAGAGGAGAGGGGAGAGAGAGAATATAGAGGGAGAACAAGATAAAGAATAAGCAGAGAGAGAAAAGAGAGAGGGGAGGAGAGGGAAAGAGGGGAGAGAGAGAGAGAGAGAAAAGCGAGTGAGAAAATAGAGGGAAAGCAAGACAAAGAATAGACAGAGAGAGGAAATAGAAAGAGAAAAGAGAGAGAGAAAGAGAGCGAGAAGGGCAGAGAGGGGGAGGAGAGAGCGATAAAGGAGAGAGAAGAGAGGGGGAGGAGAGAGAGAATAGAAAGAGAGGAGAGAGAGAAAATAGAAAGAGAAGAGAGAGGGGGAGGAGAGAGAGAGGAGAGAGAGAGAAAAAAAATAGTGAAGCGAGAGGGGAGGAGAGAGAGAGACAGAGAGAGAATGGAAAGAGAAGAGAGAGGGGGGAGAGAGGAGAGAGAGAGAGAAAAAAGAGGGGAGAGATAGAGAAGAGAAAGAGAGGGAGAAATACCGTATATATTCGAGTATAAGTCGAATTTTTCAGCACATTTTTTTGTGCTAAAAGTGCCCCCCTCGACTTATACTCGAGTCAAGCACTTTTCTGCAGCAAAAAATTTCATTTTCCAAACCGATTTTGGGGCCCCGTAGAGTTCCTAGCACCAAGTGGCCCTGAGATACGGGGCCCCAAAGCTGGTTCGGAAAATGTCATTCTCTGCTACAGAAAAGTGCTTGACATTTTCTGAACCGATTTTTGGGGCCCTGTATCTCGGGGCCACTTGGTGCTAGAAACCCCAGCTTTGGATATTTTATGATGCTAGTTCCACTGGGTTTGTACACCAAATTTGGGGTTCTTAGCACTAAGTGGCCCCAAGGTACGGGGCCCCAAAGCTGGTTCGGAAAATGTCATTCTCTGCTACAGAAAAGTGCTTGACATTTTCTGAACCGATTTTTGGGGCCCTGTATCTCGGGGCCACTTGATGCTAGAAACCCCAGCTTTGGATATTTTATGATGCTAGTTCCACTGGGTTTGTACACCAAATTTGAGGTTCTTAGCACTAAGTGGCCCCGAGATACGGGGCCCCAAATTCGGTCAACTGTGTCCATCTGTAGCAATGTCATTTCGGGACCCTTTGGGTTCAGAGACCCCAAATTTTGGCTGCAGCTAGGGGGCATCTAGGAACCCTTAACTACCGAGTTTGAAGTTCGGGGGACCTATGGCTGCAAATGGGCACAGTGAGGCTGCAATTGGGCACAGTGAGGCTGCAAATGGGCATTGTTGACCCTCTTTTCCACTTACAGTAGCTGTGCATTTCTCACCCTCGTCTTATACTCGGGTCAATAAGTTTTTCCCATTTTTTTGTGGTAAATTAGGGCCTCGACTTATACTCGGAACGACTTATACTCGAGTATATACGGTAATAAAGAGAATAGAGAGTAGAGAAAGAAAGATCATAAAAAGGGAAAGAGAGTGAATAGAGAGAACGAATAGAAAGAAAGAGAGCAAATACAGAAAGAGAGAGAAAGAATGAATAGAAAGAAAGAAAAGAAAGAAAGAAAGAAAGAAAGAAAGAAAGAAAGAAAGAAAGAAAGAAAGAAAGAAAGAAAGAAAGAAAGAAAGAAAGAAAGAAAGAAAGAAAAAGGAAAAAAAAGAAAGAAGAGAGCATAGATGAAGAAAGGATAGAAAGAGAAAGAAGAGAGAGAAGAGAGAGTGCAAGGAAGAGAATGAGATATCTCCAGGCGATCTGGTAGTCGTATCTCCTGGAGACATCTGCTTTTCATGAGAGTCCCCATCTATATAGACAGATAGAGATCTCTGTCCCCTCCATAGAGACATCTCTTGCTGGTGGTGGGACATTGTGACTGAGAGGTAGAGACTCTGTACAGACAGAGCTGGAAGACATAGAAACATAGTAAAGTGATGACAGAAAAAGACTGGATAGTCCATTGAGTCTGCCCATTTCTTTTTTATTTGTTTTTTGTTTTCTGTTACTTTTATTATCTGACTATAGATCTATGTTTGTCCCAAGCATGTTTGAAGCCAATTACTGTTGAATGTCTCTTATTCCAAGCATCAACTACCCTTTCAGTAAAATAACACTTTCTAATATTGGTTTTGAACTTTCCTCCAGTTAGTTTGAGGTCCTGTCCCCGTGTTCTTGTTTTTGGTTTCATATTGAAAAAACTGCCCTCCTGAATCTTATTCACCACCTTGAGGTATTTAAAGGCTTCAATCATGTCTCCCCTTTCCCTTCTTTCCTCCAGACTCTACATATTAAGTTCCTGATGTCGCTCCCGATATGTTTTATCCCCCACACCTTTCACCATTTTTGTCACCAGTCTCTGAACTCATTCTATCTTATCAATATCTTTCTGTAAGTGAGGTCTCCAGAACTGGACAGAGCATTCTAAATGAGGTCTCACTAAAGATCTATATGGAGGAATTAGGACCTTTACCCTCCTGAAGACAATAGAGAGACCTTTTTTTCTGGTAATGAGAGGGTCTGGCACTCTCCAGAAGATACAGTCCCTGTCCTCTCACAGACGTGACACCCTCATAGGGCAGAGCTCCTGTGGAATTCTCAGAAATGGAGCTGGGCAGTCTAAACAGATTTCATGAGATGCACTTTTCAGGCTTTTTCCAGAGAGAGACAAACAAGCGTCCGCCTTCCATTGAACCATGAAGGAAATGGACTTCCTTCCCCTGGGAGAGCCTGTTTTGTACTGAGCCCTGGCTGAGTGTGAATTGTAATCACACAAATATCTGTTTTTCTGAGCTGCCAGTCCGGCTATTGTTCGCCTCTCTCAAAGCTGACAGCCTGGAGACCCGTTCCTCACTCTCCAATCCGTCTTCTGGGGACTGCTGAGTACGGCTTACCAAGGGAGTCCTCTGACCTCCAGGCAGGAGCACCTCATGAGCAGCTGAAGACCATCACCAGGACCACAGGAGACCATTAAGACTGGGTTACCGTTGGCTGGGTCTCCTTGGTCAAGAGCCAACGGAGAGCCCATAAGTCTTGCCACACCCTTTCAAACCCTCCAAAGACCCACGAAGAACTCAAAATACGCCCCGTGTGGGAAATCCTGGGTTTACCCCTCATTTGGAAAACCAGGCTGGGACAGCCGCCGTCTTCGAGAGCTCCTAACCCCACCTTAAAAATAAACCAAGAGACGCTGGCAGCGGTGGGGCCCTCAGAGGCGGAGATCGGTCACTGGATCCTGGGGACCCCCGGATAGTGCCGACCAGTGACTTGGGGCCCCAGCGGCCCTTGGCCTTGTGGAACATTAATTTTGTCTGGCAGCCGCAGTCATGGCCAAGTGGTTTAAGGAGCTCCCATTGTCACTGAAGAATGTCTCAGACAGAGCCAAGCCTGGGCTCCCAGGGGCCAAAACCCTCCCTAAACTTGGAGGCTCTCATAAGAACTCCAGCCCTGAGTCCTCTGGTTCTTCGGTGAAGAACCGCAAGAACTCATCATCAGACGGACAGGGCAAAAGCGTGAAGGAGAGCCGCCTGTCCAGGGAAAGTCTCCAGAGCCTTCTGGCGGGCAAAAGCCGGAAAAACTCCAGGGACGAGATTGGCGCTTTTCGGGCCGCCAAGGGCCACAACACTTATATCAACCGCCTTATTAAGGTGGACCCCAGCCTGCAGGAGAAGGATGGAAGGAATTTCCAAGAGGTCAACGAGCAGGGCCAAGAGCCGGAGAAGGGGATCAAAGAGGAAAAAGTAAGTATATGGTTTGAGGAGCAAGAGGACCCGTTGAGGTCTTCTTAACGATCTGGCTTTAATGTGAGTGTTTTCCAAGCTTACAAATACAGTTTACTTCTTTGTGTTGTATATAGCATTGGGGCAGCAGCCATATTTAGAACGACACCCCTAGTGGTCAGACCGAGTTTAGTTTTGAGGGAGGGGTCTAATATTTATATTTTTCTAGCTTTAATTGTGGGTATCAAATTCTGGTCCGGAGGGCCCCCAGAATTAAAGGGGACCCGTCATGTGCCCTTGAAGCCGCCATCTTGTGTTTTCAGTTGGTTCACGGGACAATAGACAATGCATTTCACCACTTTGCATCGCGACCATATCATTTGCCTCTTGTGATCTCTTTTCTGTTCTCCACCAGATCATCATTATAGAGGACTATGTCGACCCTTACGACGCCAAGCGCACCAAAGTCCAGCGTGACGCAGAGAGGGTCGGAGAAAACGATGGCTACATGGAACCGTACGACGCACAGCAGATGATAACTGGTGAGTGTGGACCACCTGCATTCCTGTTCCGCCATTTTTGTTTTTCGCTGTTCTTTTGTGCAATTTTGCCTTGCTGCCTATGTGACAGCCACCATCCGATCGTCTCTCTCATCCCAGGATGCCAAGTTCCATCAGTAGAGGAAAATAATCAGGATTTCAGGAAGGAAACCTTCCTGGACTTGTATTAACCCCTTTGTGGCTGCAGCCTACAGGACTATTGTCGAGGCGCTGTACAAATATAACGTTGATTCCCATGTCATACTGGGGGTGGGGTGGGGGTGGGGGGGCAAGGTTGAGGTTGAAGTTCCTGACCTTCCAGTTGGAGCTGTGACTATGTGCCCTGTTCCCAAACCGCGTTCCTTATCTCACGCTGCAGCAGGAAACGCAAGTTCCTGTCTCCCACCCCCCCTTCCATTTTGTATCTGGGAATGGACTCACCAGGCTGAGGGACATTTAGTTGAGGTTCCATTTCTCAGCCATGCAGTCCCTGACACAGGACGAAATAAAGGCAGCCAAGTCCTTTTAGATTTTTTGGTTTATGGCAGCATGCTGGGTCTTCTAGTCACCTTAAAAATTGGCTTTGCATTGTTAGGGTTAGACTTATGCAGCGTACACACGGTCGGACTCTTCGACCGGACTTGTCCAATGGACGCCGACGGACCAAATCCGGCGGACAATCCGATCGTGTGTGGGCTTCACCGGACCTTCAGCGAACTTTTCCGGTCACAAATCTGACGGACTTTAGATTTGGAACATGCTTCAAATCTTTACGCCGTAACTCCGCCGGACCCAGAAATCCGCTTGTCGGTATGCTAGTCCGATGGACAAAAAACTACGCTAGGGCAGTTATTGGCTACTGGCTATCAACTTCATGAGATTTTCCCTGATAATTGATCAGAAATGATGTTTGATCCAACACCCATTGGGGTCCTCCATGAGACCTCCCCTGATTATTGATACTTTGTATCCAGTTATCAAATGATTGAATACAAATTATCAATAGCCACCAATCAGAAATTGTGTTTGAACCAATACCCTTTGGGGACCTCCATGAGATTTCTCCTGATTATTGATCAGAAATTATGTTTGATCCCATACCCATTGGGGACCTCTATGAATTTCCCCTGATAATTGATCAGAAATGATGGTTTGATCCAATACCCATTGGGGTCCTCCATGAGACCTCCCCTGATTATTGATACTTTGTATACTTTGTATCCAGTTATCAAATGATTGGATACAAAGTATCAATAGCCACCAATCAGAAATGATGTTTGATCCCATACCCATTGGGGACCTCCATGAGATTTCCCCTGATTATTAATCAGAAATTATGTTTGATCCCATACCCATTGGGGACCCCCATGAGATTTCCCCTGATAATTGATCAGAAATTATGTTTGATCCAATATACATTGGGGTCCTCCATGACATCTCCCCTGATAATTGATCAGAAATTATGTTTGATCCAATACCCATTGGGGTCCTCCATGAGACCTCCCCTGATTATTGATACTTTGTATCCAGTTATCAAATGATTGGATACAACTTACCAATAGCCACCAATCAGAAATTGTGTTTGATCCAATACCCTTTGGGGACCTCCATGAGATTTCCCCTGATTATTGATCAGAAATTACGTTTGATCCCATACCCATTGGGGACCTCCATGAGATTTTCCCTGATAATTGATCAGAAATTATGTTTAATCCAATACACATTGGGGTCCTCCATGAGACCTCCCCTGATTATTGATACTTTGTATCCAGTTATCAAATGATAGGATACAACGTACCAATAGCCACCAATCAGAAATTGTGTTTGATCCAATACCCTTTGGGGTCCTCCATGAGATTTTCCCTGATAATTGATCAGAAATGATGTTTGATCCAATACCCGTTGGGGTCCTCCATGAGGTTTTCCCCTGATTATTGATACTTTGTATCCAGTTATCAAATGGTTGGATACCAATCCACCAATCAGAAACTGCATTTGATCCAATACTCATTGGGGTCCTCCATGATATTTCCCCTGATTATTAATCAGAAATTATATTTGATCCAAAATCCATTGGGGTCCTTTGTGAGATTTCCCCGTATTTTTGATACTTTGTGTTTTGTCATCAAATGCTTGGATACAAAGTATCAGAAGCCACCAAGCAGAAATTGCCTTTGATCCAATACCCATTGGTGTCCTCCATGAGATTTCCCCTGATTATGGATACTTTGTATCCAGTCATCAAATGATTGGATACAAAGTATGAATAGCCACCAAAAAGAAACTGCGTTTGATCCAATACCCATTGGGGTCCTCCCATAAGACCTCCCCTGATTATTGATACTTTGTATCCAGTTATCAAATAATTGGATACAAAGTATCAATATTCACCAACCAGAAATTGTGTTTTATCCAATACCCTTTGGGGTCCTCCATGAGATTTCCCCTGATTATTGATCAGAAATTATGCTTGATCCCATACCCATTGGGGTCCTCCATGTGATTATCCCTGATTATTGATCAGAAATTATGCTTGATCCAATACCCATTGGGGTCCTCCATGAGATTTCCCCTGATTATTGATACTTTGTATCCAGTTATCAAACTGTTGGGTACAAAGTTTCAACAGCCACCAATCAGAAACTGTGTTTGATCCAATACCCATTGGGGTCCTCCATGAGACCTCCCCTGATTATTGATACTTTGTATCCGGTTATCAAATGATTGGATACAAAGTATCAATAGCCACCAATCAGAAATTGTGTTTGATTCAATACCCATTGGGGTCCTCCATTGAGATCTCCCTGATTATTTATACTTTGTATCCACTCAACAAATGGTAGGATACAAAGTTTCAATAGCCACCAATCAGAAACTACATTTGATCCAATATGCATTGGGCTCCTCCTTGAGATCTCATCTGGTTTGGTATACTTTGTATCCGCTCATCAAATGATAAGATACAAAGTATCAATAGCCACCAATCAAAAATTGTGTTTGATCCAATACCCATTGGGTTCCTCCGTGAGATTTCCCTGATTATTGATACTTTGTATCCAGCCATCAAATGCTAAGAGCAGGGCCAGGACAAGGGGGGGGGGGGGGGGGCAGGAGGGTCGGCTGCCCTGGGCGTAATGGTTTACTGTAGGGATGGGGGCGCCTTACTTCGGTTACAAGGCTGACAGGAGTAATGACAGCGGCAGTGATTTTGACAAGCAATACACAGGATCCCTTAAGCTAGCTCATCATGAACGGGGGAGGGGGGTGCAGTTTGGCATCTTTGCCCTGGGCGCTGGGTGACCGCGTCCCGGCACTGGCTAGGAGAGATCTTTTGGAAGACGTTACAGGTGGAGTAGCGAGTTTGGGGATAGGCAAGTTTTAGGTGGAGGAACTAGACCCTATAGGCCTCCTCTTTATGGAGACCCATATACACTATATTACCAAAAGTATTGGGACACCTGCTTTTACACACACACACAAACTTTAATGGCATCCCAGTCTTAGTCCGTAGGGTTCAATATTGAGTTTGCCCACCCTTTGCAGCTATAACAGCTTCAACTCTTCTGGGAAGGCCGTCCACAATGTTTAGGAGTGTGTCTATGGGGATGTTTAACCATTCTTCCACAAGAGCATTCCTGAGGTCAGGCGCTGATGTTGGACGAGAAGGCCTGGCTCGCAGTCTCCACTTAAATTCATCCCAAAGGTGTTGAGGTCAGGACTCTGTGCAGGCCAGTCAAGTTCTTCCACCCCAAACTCGCTCATCCATGTCTTCGTGGACCTTGCTTTGTGTACTGGTCCAAACCATTTGGTGGAGGGGGGATTATGGTGTGGGGTTGTTTTTTAGGGGTTGGGTTTGGCCCCTTAGTTCCAGTGAAGGGAACTCTTAAGGCGTCAGCATACCAAGACATTTTGGACAATTTCATGCTCCCAACTTTGTGGGAACAGTTTGGGGATGGTCCCTTCCTGTTCCAACATGACTGCCCACCAGTGCTCAAAGCAAGGTCCATAAAGACATGGATGAACGAGTTTGGGGTGGAGGAACTGCCTGCACAGAGTCCTGACCTCAACACCTTTGGGATCGTCCAACATCAGTGCCTGACCTCACAAATGCTCTTCTGGAAGAATGGTCAAACATTCCCATAGACACACTCCTAAACCTTGTGGACGGCCTTCCCAGAAGAGTTGAAGCTGTTATATCTGCAAAGGGCGGGCCAACTCAATATTGAACCCTACGGACTAAGACTGGGATGCCATTAAAGTTCATGTGCGTGTAAAGGCAGGCGTCACAATACTTTTGGCAACGTAGTGTAGCTGTGAACCTAGGTTTAAATAGGAGCACCTGAAAATCGCACATAAACATGCATAGTTTTTTTTTTTCAGGTGGGCTCTTATTAAAAGCCTATGTGCACTTCTGCCCCCTGCTGGTGTAATTTTTCCCAGCTCCAAGCAACCAATACTCGGGCGTGCGTGGGCCTATTAAGTGGCTGTCATGCTGATCCCTTGGCTTCCTTCTGAAAAATGACTGTTTGATGAGTGTAATGATGCTCTCTTGACTTCCTTCTGATGATTACCACTTTATGGCTTTCATGCCGATCCCTTGGCTTCCTTCTTGGCTCATTAAAGCCTATGGGGGACCAAAAAAATTTGCACTTCTGCCCCCTGCTGGTGTACTTTTTTCCCCAGCTCCAAGCGACCAACGCTCGGGGGTGCGCCGCGCGGGCCTGTTGAGTGCAATGGAATTTTTCATCTTGAGCGTCGCCGTTCTTCCGGAATATCGAGCGATAAAACAATCTTTTGTGAATGGAGATTATAAAATGGGGTCCGGAGCTACTTCGGTGCATTTTTTTTTGGTCATGCATAGGGCAACCTATTCAAGTAATTGGGCGTCCCTAAAGCATGACGCACGTTATCGTTTCTGCTACACTCAGGCGTGAATGGGGCCTAAATAGTCCTGGACGCTCCACGGTCTGAAGGAAACGATTGTAGGAATAATTTGTAGCTGGAGAAGTGGTTGGATGAAGATCTGATAACTGGGAGATACGTTGTTGCAATTGTTGGATATTCGTGAACCGTTCTTCTCCAGTCGGTACACGTTGATACAATCTGATCTTCTGCGATCGGTAATGGAGTTTTATGAGGACTCAGAGCTGTTCGGCGGTGGTCACGGTCCCCCCCCCCACCTCCTATATGGGGTCCTGTCCAGGCCCCCCGTCCCCCTTCTTTCTCCAGCTCCTGGGTGTGACTTCCCGTGGTGGCTTCCTGGCTCTCAGCGTGGCTTCCTCTGCTGGACGGCTCGTTCCACCGACAGGAAGGACGCCTTGGCAGCCAACAGGATAGGCCCGGTTGCCATGGCGCCAGGAGAATGGGACAGCCAGGTGTCTGAGCAATGGGCCAGGGGCAGAGGAGAGGGGGGGGGGGGGACATCCCTGTCCTCTGTTGATCCATCTCCATTATCTGCCTCCTTCCCACCACATTCCCCACAATGAGTGATGACCAACTCTATGGAATGTGACATCTCCAGGAGGTCTGCAATGGTGTCCTTCATATTTCCATCGGCAGGTAGGATCAGACTGTGGGGTGGACCTGTCATGGGACAAATATCCATTACTAGCTACCGTCTGAAAATGCCTGCTTTGTGGCTGTCATGCTGATCCCTTGGCTTCCTTCTGAAAATGACCATTTTATGACTGTGACGAGGATCCCTTGGCTTCCTTCTGACGATTACCATTTTATGGCTGTCACTGGGTTTTATGGCTTTGTACGCTGATCCCCTGGCTTCCTTCTGAAATTCAACAGTTTAATGGCTGTCATACTGATTCCTTGGCTTCCTTCTGAAAATGCCTATTTTGTGGTTGGCATGCTGATCCCTTGGCTTCCTTCGGAAAATTACCATTCTATGGCTGTCATGCTGATCCACTGGCTTCTTTCTGACAATAACCATTTTATGACTGTCATGCTGATCCCTTAGCTTCCTTCTGAAGATTCTAATTTTATGGCTTTAATGCTGATCCCTTGGCTTCCTTCTGAAGATGACCATTTTATGGCTGTCATGCTGATCGCCTGACTTCCTTCTGACGATTACCATTTTATGGCTGTCATGCTGATCCCTTGACTACCTACTTAAAATGCCTGTTTTATGACTGTCCTGCTGATATGTGAAAAAAAGACATGGCTTTTACGCTGATCCCCCGGGTTCCTTCTGAAAATGCCCATTTTTTGGTTGTCATGCTGATCCCTTGGCTTCCTTCTTAAAATTGCCATTATGTGGATGTCATGCTGATCCACTGGCTTCTTTATGACAATAACCTGTTTCTGACTGTGATGCTGAGCCCTTGGCTTCCTTCTGAAAATTACCATTTCATGGCTTTCATGCTGATCCCTTGGCTTCTTTCTGTAAAGGTTTGTTTTGCGGCTGTCATGCTGATTCCTTGGCTTTCCTCAGAAAATTTCTGTTTTGTGGCTGTCATGCTGATCCCCTGGTTTCCTTCTGAAAATGACAGTTTTATGGCTGTCATGCTGATCCCCTGACTTCCTTCTGAAGATTACCATTTCATGGCTTTCATGCTGATCCCTTGGCTTCTTTCAGTAGAGGTTTGTTTTACGGTTGTCATGCTGATCCCTTTGCTTCCTTCTTAAAATTACCATTCTATGGCTGTCATGCTGATCCACTGGCTTCTTTATAAAAATAACCATTTTCTGACTGTGATGCTGATGTCTGTTTTGTGGCTGTTGTGCTGATCCTTTGGCTTTCCTCTAAAAAGTACAGTTTTATGGCTGTCATGCTGATCCCCTGACTTCCTTCTGAAGATTACTATTTTATGGCTTTCATGGTGATCCCTTGGCTTCTTTCTGTAAAGGTTTGTTTTGTGGCTGTCATGCTGATTCCTTGGCTTTCCTCAGAAAATGTATGCGGATCCCTTGGCTTACTTCTGAAAATAACCATTTTATGGCTGTCATGCTGATCCCTTAACTTTCTTCTGAAACTAACCATTTGATGGCTTTCATGCTGATCCCTTGGCTTCATTCTGTAAAGGTTTGTTTTGTGGCTTTAATGCTGATCCCTTGACTTGCTTCTGAAAACGCCCATTTTATGGTTGTCCTGCTGATACCTTGACTTTATGGATCTGGAGCAAATAGTCAGGAAGGTTGGAGGAAATTCAGAAGCCCTTATCTGCATCCTTATCCTTATCTTATTAATCTGAGAAGGTTTTGTTTTAGACAGAGTGTGGAAGGGTCCAAACATTTATCAGGTCATTTTTGTGGTGTCTGCGTGCCCATTCTGGAGATTTTCCCCTCACTTCCTGTGGTCGCTGAAACAGGAAGTGAGGAGATTTTCCCTAAGGCTAATTAAAAAGTTCTCGTTAGTAGGGCAGGGGAAGGTAGAATCCCCATTCTGGAGATTTCTTCTACTTCCTGTGTGGTAACCAGAACAGGATGTAAGGAGAAATCCCTCTAAACGCCTTTCAATAGTGAGACGGGAGAAGGTAGAACCTCTGTTAGTTTATTTTTTTTTTATCTGTGTCCCCATTGTGCAGATTTTCCTCTCCATCCTGTGTGGTCACTAGAACAGGAAGTGAGGGGAAATCTCAAAAATCAATAATAAACTCTTTTAATTAGTAGGGTGGGTAGAACCCCCATTAGGCTAGATCTCTATTTCATCTCATTTCCTGTCACGGTGGCAGAATTTGAAAATGGAATCCCCCAACATGGACACAAACAAGCGACCTACTCTATAAAAAATTTTAAAAAATAAATAAATCTGTAGATACATTTGAAGCCTTGAAGTCTCAAAGGATGTCACAGATAGTTTTAAGGAAGACTGGGTGGTAAATTTAAGTATCTATTAGGCAGTGTTGGTTTTATATTCTTTATGAGGACCAGAGCTAGGCCCACCCAGGAGGAACCCCATCCAGCCCCTGATGTGCGTCTATGTTCCTTTCTGCATTGAGTGGGCACCATGAATTGTAGGCGGCCATGATGACCTGTGATCTCATCCTGTCTTTCAGAGA
Organism: Aquarana catesbeiana; assembly: GCF_042186555.1. Lineage (NCBI taxonomy): Eukaryota > Metazoa > Chordata > Amphibia > Anura > Ranidae > Aquarana > Aquarana catesbeiana. The sequence continues at coordinate 223,462,851 of NC_133336.1, read as the reverse complement.
TTCGACGTAGAGGGTCCAAAGACCAGTTGATCACCGAGCTGCTCCTCATGGAGCTGACGTCCCCAAACGAGAGCAAGACGGAGGCCAAGAGGCAGGGGTCACAGGAGCTCCTTGTCAAACCCCCTCAGCCCCCTCAGCTGTACGACACCCCCTATGAGCCCCCTGACAATGAGCAAGATGGAGAGGAGAAGAAGGCCCAGCGGGTGGCCGATGGGACCCGACCGGAGAATGACGAGAGGCCGGCCGGGGAGTATGAGCAGCCCTGGGAGTGGAAGAAGGAGCACATAGTGAGGGCTCTTTCAGGTAAGCAAAGAGGTGTAAAAGCTAAGAGGCTGGTGGATGGAAATGGCCAATGACCTTCTAGATCTAGGAGGACCTGACATGACTTGCCGTCTTGTTTGGAGTCATTTTTCCTTTCTACACTTCCTGTTGGCAAATGTTGACCTAAGGAGAGTTTCTGGGGTCTTAATAGACCAGGGGAGCCTCTGGGAACAAAGAAATGTCGAAGGGCTGGTGGGATATTATTATGACCACTTTGGATCAAATCTAAGACCAATATAATCTTTTTAACTGAACAAAAAGGAGTTGATCTAAAAACTGAAATGTTACATTATGACAACATAGGTAACAACAAAAAAGTAGATAAAATATACAATGTAACAACTGTATAATGTGTAGAATGTATCATATTTATGTGTGTGTAGAATGTATCATCTTTATATCTCCAAGGAGGCCCTCAGTAGAAGACCTGGGGCATGTGCCCCTGGTGGCCCTTGGTACAGTTGTATAAATATGTCCCAATGCTGGTAATTCCTGCAGGTTAGAGTAGCGTCAAATTTTTATAAGTTCTCGACCAAATGTAGGAAAGGTTTCTTCACTGTGCAGCGATGGGACCTTTGTTACCACAGGTCTTTCCAGCAAGATCTTTGTATCTCACCATCTTCTTTCCTTTCTTGGCTCCCACAGTGCAATTTGAGAACAGTGAGCGCTCGCAGGCCAAGGAGGAAGGAGGCCGTCTGCACCAGCGGCAGAAAAGTTGGACGGCCAAAGTCTTGAAGCAGCCTCAACCTGAGCAGATGGACAAGGTGGACCCGACCGTCCCGCTGGAGAAGCAGAGGTGTGCTTGCATTGTATTTGCATCATCTTAGTGCACCGGTTGCAGCATCAGCTGATCCAATATGCATTTTATGCCAGACTAGATCACTGGGTTTTAGTGTTAGGAGAAACACTAAAGACATCCTCTACCATCTACTATAAATGGAATATTAAGGCAGACCTCAGTGGTATCGACCCCGCCTACCAGGGGTCAGACACCTATATGCTCCTCCCCCGAGTAAGATGCTCCACTCCTATGCATTGTACCTCAGGCTAGGTCACAGGGTTTCAGTATTGGGAGTTACACCATAGACATCTTCCACCATCTACTATACATGGAATAATACTGCTGGACATAGCATTAAAAATAAAAATTATGAATAAAATGAATAATTTAAAATAATAATGATAATAATAATAATAATAATACATTAAAAATAAAAAAGCATTGAAACAAAAATATATTTAAAAAAATGAATTCATTACCTAATTAATTAAATATTATGATAACGGAGGGGATTTCTTATGTGTTGAAACACGTTTAGCCAACAAATTCTACTACCAGATCTTTGATTGAGAACCATTATTCTACCTTCTCACTCGTTGGTGGTTTGCTCCTCTCGGGAGGAGTTGAGCGTGAGCTCCACCTGCTGTTATATCAGGTTTCTCCATCCACAGCTGACATTGGTTGACCGTTCGGTGTTGCATTCACAGCCTGTAAGTGACTCTTGCTCTGTTTCCTGAACACAGCTGGTATCATGGTTCGGTGACCCGCGCGGAGGCGGAGACCAGACTGCAGTCCTGTCGCGAGGCCAGCTACCTACTGAGGAACAGCGAATCAGGGAACAGCAAATACTCCATCGCTCTCAAGTGAGTAGCAATTCAATGTACAAATTCTCCAAGTAAAAGCAGGTTGTTTATGGACTGATTTAAATGGTAAAAGATTTGTAGGTTAATGCAACCCCGCCCCTCCCCCCCAACCCCTACCATGCTGCATGGCATTATGTCATATAGAAGGTAACGATACTATTCTGTGCCTGAAGGATCTTCCCCACTTCCTCAACTCCCACCTGCTAGAATACTACTGAAGACCGCTGATGCCTCCCTGAGCTCTCTTCCTCCTATAGCCCCACCTAAGACCCTTCCATCCCTATAAGCCCACCTAAGTCTCTTCCACCCCACTCCTACTGTAAGCCTTTTTTTGGCTTTCAACTGGTGTGTAGCAACTCACTATAAAGTAATTTTCACTTCCCTAACTATAAAATTACCTTTGAAGGGACAGATATGTGAGCTGAAGTGGCTGTACTTTTGGGGAAAGCCTTACACGCACCAATGTACCTTCTCAAGGACTAGCACCATCTCCAGAGGTGCCATCATCAATGGCAGTTCAAGACGCTGGATGGGAACCTAGTCTATGACGGGTTTGCTCTAATGTGCCACATTAGGGGTTTCTTTACTTTCTATTGGATGTAGAGCCAGTGTGAAGAGAACCTGCTGAGTCTCCAATCTTCTCAAGGTGGATACCAAAGCTGTGAGTACAGCCTCCATTTTAATGGGAGCCTGTCAAGATAATTATGGAAAAGCTCAAATTTTCAACTTTTTTAAAGAGGCTCCAGAGTTCATTTACATCCTTCCTTCATTAGTTAATGAACTGTTGTTGGGTGTATGGAGATCAGCAGTTGCACTTTCACTGTCTAAAAAGTTTAGCAAGTCTCAACCTATGAGGTCACCATGACGCAAAGCACAAAAGCTTTTGTGCCTCCAAAAATAACTCACCAACAGAATCCCACTTTCTTCTCTTCTTATTTCACTACTGTAAACCTTTCTCCTTGCAGGACCAGCCAGGGCTGTGTTCACATCATCGTGGCGCAAACCAAGGACAACAAGTTCACCCTGAACCAGACCAGTGGCGTTTTTTGCAGCATCCCGGAGGTCGTTCACTACTACTCCAGCCAAAAGTTACCCTTCAAGGGGGCCGAGCATATGAGCTTGTTATACCCCGTTCCCAGAGTGCATTAAGCTCTTCAGACCCCAACAACCTAAAGGCGCCTCCCTCTGCTGTCACCCCTACGCCAACTCCTGCCAACTCTTTAAGGCGCTAATCATTGGCACTCCTCTTTCAAGTTTGATCTATGCATCTTGCAGACCTGCACGGCAAATTTCAACCCCTACTGTCAGCTAAGGCCCACCAATAGCGCCCAACTTTTCCCACAAAGAACAATATGGTGGCCCTCTGGACAAGGCCTACCCGCTCTTCAGGCCTTGGTTGTCTACTGGCAATGGTGGACCAAAGGAAGTCAAAGACCTGACATTAGTAAGGACCCAGAAATGTTACAAAAGGTTCAGGAGGTGATGATGGCTCAGAATTGTGTTACAAAGTACCAGCATGTTCTCATGGAGGAACCTCAGTCTGTGTTAGTATGTGATGTAGAAGACTTGGAAAATTTGGAAAGAAATTCTAATTTTTGTTTGGGAAATTTAAGAGGTTGTTACTGTAGCTGGAAAAAAAATGGGTACATGGACTGAATAATTCTTGTACGGAAGAAACATAGAAGAAGGTTTTTGCTCCATACATTTGCAAGAAGATATAAAGCCACCCTGTGGCAAGACACCTCTGATAAGTGTGGTCCCTAACTCAATACTAGGTTCCCATATGTGGGATATATATATATATATATATATATATATATATATATATAGCGATCCATGAGGGCAGGCTTACCTGGAGACAGCCCTTTCCTCTGACTAAGGAACTGTCTTTACATTTTTTTCACTGTTCTGTCCTCCTTGGTACTACTTTATGCCATGTTGTTAGTCGCTTCCTAACCATGAGGTCCGATGGGACTGGTGCCCCCCATTCTGCTGTCCGACAGCATAGCTAGGAAGGAGGAGGTAGCTTTTCTCAGCTCCGAGCACTTTCCTGAGACAAGCAGCGACCAGAGGAATTCAGAGGGATGGGATGCTGACATGCCCCCTTCTCCCTTTGCGTTCCTCTTGCCACTGCTTGTCTTGGGAAAGTGCCATTATGAAGCACCATCCACTACGAAGGAGATGGCCACTTCATAACAGCACTTATGGCACTTGCCTGAGACAAGCCATGGCAAGAGGAATGCAGAGGGAGAGGAAGTATGTTGGTCTCCCTTCCCTCTGCATTACTCTTGCCACTGCTTGTCTCAGGAAAGTGCCATAAGTGCCATTATGAAGGGCCTTCTGCTAGGAAGGGGATGGTCACTTCATAACAACACTTATTGCACTTTCCAGAGACAAGCCATGGCAAGAGGATTGCAGGGGGAGAGAAAGTGTGTTGGTCTCACTTTCCTCTGCATTCCTTGCCAATGCTTGGCTCCAGTAAGTGCCATAGGTGCAGTTATAAAGCACCTTCCTATAGGAAGGAGATGATCACTTCATAACAGCACTTATGGCACCTTCCGTAGACAAGCCGTGGCAAGAGCAATGTAGGGGAGAGTGGAAGTGTGTTGGTCTCCCTTCACTCTGCATTCCCCTTGCCATGGCTTGTCTCTGGAAAGTGCCATAGGTACCATTATGAAACACCTTCGGTTAGGAAGGAGGTGGCCACTTCATAAAAGCACTTTTGGTACCTTCCGTAGACAAGTCGTGGCAAGAGGAATGTAGAGGGAGTGGAAGTGGAAGTGCTTTGCCCTCTGCATTACTCTTGCCACTGCTTGTCTCTGGAAAGTGTCATAGGTCTAGTTATTAAGCACCTTCCGTCAGGAAGGCGATGGCCACTTCCTAACAACACTTACAGCACTTTCCCTAGACAAGCCGTGGCAAGAGGAATGAAGGGGGAGTTGGAAGTGTGTTGGCCTTCCTTTCCTCTGAATACCTCTTGCCATTGCTTTTCTCTGGAAAATGTCATAGGTGCCGTTATTAAGCACCTTCCATCAGGAAGGCTATGGCCACTTCATAAAAGCACTTATGGCACCTTCCGTTGACAAGCCGTGGCAAGAGGAATGCAGGGGGAGTGGAAGTGCTTTGTCCTCCCTGCCCTCCGCATTACTCTTGCCACCGCTTGTCTCAGAAAAGTGCATAATGCTGGGAAAAAAACATTTCCTAAATAGTCATGAGGTCGGACTGAGCTCCCCCTTACCCCCCCCCCCCCCATGTATGTCTGACAACATGCAAAGGAAGTAGGCAGTTGCTTTTGTTGGCTCCAAGCACTTTCCTGGGACAAGCGGCAGCAAGAGGAATTCAGAGCCATGGGATGCTGACTTGCGCCCTCTCCCTCTGCATTCCTCTTGCCATGGCTTGTCTCGGGAAAGTGCCATAGGTGCCATTTTGAAGCACCTTCTGTTAGGAAGGAGCTGGCCTCTTCATACCAACACTTACAGCACCTTCCATAGACAAGCCACGACAAGTGGAATGAAGGGGGAGTTGGAAGTGTGTTGGCCTCCCTTCCCTCTGAATACCTCCTGCCGCTGCTTGTCTCTGGAAAGTGCATAGAGCTGAGAAAAGAGAACATTTCCTTCCTAGCCATGAGGTTGGACTGAGTGCCCCCTTTCCCCCCCATGGCTGTCCAACAATATACAAAGGAAGGAGGCAGTTGCTTTTCTCAGCTCCAAGCACTTTTTCAGGATAAGTGGCAGCAAGAGGAATTCAGAGGCATGGGATCCTTACATGCGCCCACTCCCTCTGCATTCCTCTTGCCATGGCTTGTCTGTAATTGCCATTATGAAGCAGCTGTCTCCTTCCTAGCTACAGTATGTTGCTGAACGTCTGTGAGGAGGAGTTTGACCTCATCATGGCTAGGAAGGAGACGCCTGCTTCGTAATAGCACTTTCCTAAGACACACATTGGCAAGATGAATCCATTGGGTTAGGGCACATGTCAGCCTTTCATTCAACTGAATTCCTGTTGCCGCTGTTTTTTCCGGGAAAGTGCTCGGAGCTGAGAAGAGTGACCGTCTCCTTCCTAGCTATGGTTGTCGGACAGCTAAGGGGGGCAGGGGTTGCCCAGTTCGACCTTAATGGATAGAAAGGAGGCAACAGCTTAATAAGGACACAGCACTTTCTCATGACAAGCAGTGGCAAGAGGAATGCAGAGGCAGGGCCGTCTTTTTGCATGGGCATGCTGGGCAGTTGCCCGGGGGCCCCACTTGCCGGCGTGTTAGCCTCCCGGCCCCTCTGAATTTCTCTTGCTGCAGCTTATCCTGGCAAACAGACGAGAAAGACAATCGTCTCATTCCTAGCTGTGTTGTCGGACAGCTATGGGGGGGGAGAGGAGGGGGACGCCCAATTGGATCTCATATCTAGCGTTAGGAAGCAACTAGCAACATGGGACAAAATATTACATGTACTTTGCTTCACAGGGGACAAAAGAGTGATAAAAAAAAAGTTTTTATGATGGTTCTTCGTTAAAGTGGACCTTGCACTAAAATTCAAGGTCTATTTATTACATCCTATTTATTAGACCCTGCTATTCACAATATGAGGTACTCAAGGTATCTGGGACTCTAGAGCAGGAATCTCCAAACTTGCTGAATAAAAGGCCAGTTTACTGTCCTTCAGACTTTAGGGGGGCCAGTGGGAGTAAAACAAATTCATTATGTCTGTGCTCAGTAGTAGGAGGAATAGTACCCCATCATTGGTATCAGTAGAAGGAATAGTGTCCCATCATTGGTGTCAGTGGGAGGAATAGTGCCCCATCAATGGTGTTAGTGGAAGGAGTAGTGCCCAGTCATTGGTGTCAGTTGAAGAAATAGTGCCCCATTATTGGTATCAGTGGGAGGAATAGTGTCCAATCAATGGTGTCAGTGGGAGGAATAGTGTCCCATCATTGGTGTCAGTGGGAGGAATAATGCCCCATCATTGGTGTCAGTGGGAGGAATAGTGTCCTATCATTGGTGTCAGTGGGAGGAATAATGCCCCATCATTGGTGTCAGTGGGAGGAATAGTGTCCCATCATTGGTGTCAGTGGGAGGAATAGTGCCCCATGGTCAGTGTGGGTGAGAGGAATAGTGCCCCCTGGTCGGTGTCAGTGGGAGGAATAGCGCCCCCCCCTGGTCGGTGTCAGTGGGAGGAATAGTGCCCCCCTGGTCGGTGTCAGTGGGAGGAATAGTGCCCCCCTGGTTGGTGTCAGTGGGAGGACTAGTGCCCCCTAGTCGGTGTCAGTGGGAGGAATAGTGCCCCCTCCAGTCGGTGTCAGTGGGAGGAATAGTGCCCCCTCCGGTTGGTGTCTGTGGGAGGAATAGTGCCCCCTGGTCGGTGTCAGTGGGAGGAATAGTGCCCCCTCCGGTCTGTGTCTGTGGGAGGAATAGTGCCCCCTCCGGTCGGTGTCTGTGGGAGGAATAGTGCCCCCCTGGTCGGAGTCAGTGGGAGGAATAGTGCCCCCTGGTCTGTGTCAGTGGGAGGAATAGTGCCCCCCTGGTCGGAGTCAGTGGGAGGAATAGTGCCCCCTGGTCTGTGTCAGTGGGAGGAATAGTGCCCCCTGGTCTGTGTCAGTGGGAGGAATAGTGCCCCCTGGTTGGAGACAGTGGGAGGAATAGTGCCCCCCCTGGTCGGTGTCAGTGGGAGGAATAGTGCCCCCCTGGTCAGTGTCAGTGGGAGGAATAGTGCCCCCCTGTTCGGTGTCAGTGGGAGAAATAGTGCCCCCCTGGTCAGTGTCAGTGGGAGGAATAGTGCCCCCTCCGGTCGGTGTCAGTGGGAGGAATAGTGCCCCCTGGTCGGTGTCAGTGGGAGGAATAGTGCCCCCTGGTCGGTGTCAGTGGGAGGAATAGTGCCCGCCTGGTCGGAGTCAGTGGGAGGAATAGTGCCCCCTGGTCTGTGTCAGTGGGAGGAATAGTGCCCCCCTGGTCGGTGTCAGTGGGAGGAATAGTGCCTCCCTGGTCGGTGTCAGTGGGAGGAATAGTGTCCCCCCTGGTTAGTGTCAGTGGGAGGAATAGTGCCCCCCTGGTTAGTGTCAGTGGGAGGAATAGTGCCCCCCTGGTCGGTGTCAGTGGGAGGAATAGTGCCCCCCTGGTTGGTGTCAGTGGGAGGAATAGTGCCCCCCTGGTCAGTGTCAGTGGAAGGAATAGTGCCCCCCTGGTTAGTGTCAGTGGGAGGAATAGTGCCCCCTGGTCTGTGTCAGTGGGAGGAATAGTGCCTCCCTGGTCAGTGTCAGTGGGAGGAATAGTGCCCCCCCTGGTCGGTGTCAGTGGGAGGAATAGTGCCCCCCTGGTCGGTGTCAGTGGGAGGAATAGTGCCCTAAGGTCCAGCTAAAGGCAAGCAAAGGGCCGCATCCAGTCCACAGGGTGGCAGTTTGGAGAACACTGCTCTTATGTCTGTTGGCTAAAATGGGGTGAATATGCCAAGCTTACATTTACCTAATATATTCAAAATTATGATATGAAAAGTCAAAATTCTATGATTAAAGTTGCCCAAACAGTTGCTTTTGCTCGAATTAAAAAAAAAAAAGTACTACCAAGGAGGTTGTAATTCACCCCAATGGCCACAAGATGGCGAAACACACAAAGTCTTTCTCCCCTGTCCACATTTCCAGTGCAGGTCTTCTCAAAGAATATATTTGCTTGTATTATATATGTACACTAGCTAATAAATGATTGTACATTTAACAGATTTGCCTCCATCTGATTATTACACTACATACAGAGTATGGCTATCACGTAGCCACCGAAGGACTACAAGCCCCAGCATGCCTTGCCATCCTGAAGCAAGTCGGTAAAGAGTTCTTTTGCACACCCACCTTAAATACCTGGAAGTGTGAAAATTAAACAATTACTAACAGTAAAAAAAAATTCACCAGATGACAGGTCCACTTTACAGCAACTATCTAAGTTGCTCCATAGACTTGCCACCAGCATTTTAGGAAGGAGGGGTTAGCAACGCCTCGCTATTCTCTCACTGCTGGTTTATTTTAAAGAATAAATGACACTATGCTCTATGTGACAAAACATGATGACAGTTCCCTCTTATTACAGTCACTGCTGGTCCTTGGGAAATTTTAGGGAGGTTCTTTTTAGGGCGGAAAGGTCAATAGCTCCCTGCCTGTCATGTTTTATATTGACTCAAAGTACAGAGGAAGTTGGAACATAGCACGCATTTCTAAGAAACAGAGAAAAAAAAAAAAGCAGTATTGTGAAATATACAGTATATACACATACAAGTCATTTTTAAAGCTCCAAAAAATAGTGTTACTACTGACATTGCCATCATCCTCCTTTCTGCCCGGAAAGTGTCTAAAAGGACCTCCGTCTTCTTCTTAAACTAGGATGCAGGCCCACGAGTAGCACAGCCATATGAATGTATAGTGGCCTTTATATTATTTTTATATTATATATGGGTACCATCTCACCTAAGTTGCTTTGTCAAAGTCAGTGACCCATCTGAATTATTAGGGTCTAAGAAATTAGGATATTATGAATAACTGACCTTAATACTTTTAGTACACAGGGGTGGATACCATCTCACCTAGGTGCTTTATCAACGTTAATGATGTTTAAACGTGACTAAATCTTCTTTTAAATAATGTTACAATATTTGTTCTACACCCGTGATAAGCCCAGCATAATTATTAGAGTCTAATGCCCCATACACACGATCAGAAATTCCATCAGAAAAAACTTGGATGGTTTTTCCGACGGAATCCCGCTCAAGCTTGCCTTGCATACACACGGTCACAAGAAAGTTCTCTGAGCTTTTGACCGTCAAGAGTGCGGTGACGTACAACACTACGATGAGCCGAGAAAATGAAGTCCAATGCTTCCAAGCATGGGTCGAATTGTTTGCGAGCATGCGTGATTTTTTGCGCGTCTGAATTGCATACAGACGAACGCATTTTCGGATAGGGACTGCTCTCAATATTTTGCTGGCTGGAATTCTGCCAGCAAAAGTCCGATGGAGCATACACACGGTCGGAATTTCTGACCAAAAGCTCACATCTGACCTTTGCTGGCAGAATTTCTGATCGTGTGTATGGGGCATTAGGGATTTGTATATTATGAATAACTGACCTTAATACTTTTAGTACACAGGGATGGATACTATCTCACCTAAGTGCTTTATCAAAGTTAATGACGTTTAGACGTTACCAAATCTTCTTTTAATAATGGTATAATATCTGTTCTACACCATTGATTGTCCCAGCTGAATTAGAGTTTAAAAATGAGGATATTATGAATTAAGGAACTTAATACTTTTAGTACACAGGGGTGAATACAATCTCACCTAGGTGCTTTATCAAAGTTAAAGATGTTTAAATGTGACCAAATCTTCTTTTAAATAATGATACAATATCAGTTCTACACCATTGATTGTCCCAGCTGCATTAGAGTCTAAGAAATTAAGATATTTTAAATTAATGAACCTAATACTTTTACTACACAGGGGTGGACAACATCTCACCCAAGTGCTTTATCAAAGTTAATGAGGTTTAAACGTGACTAAATCTCCATTTAAATAATGTTACAATATTTATTCTACACCCGTAATTGACCCAGTTAAAATATTAGCAACCAAGAAATTAGGATATAATAAATTAGTGAACTTAATACTTTTATTACACAGGAGTGGATACCATCTCACCTAGGTGTGTTATCAAAGTTAATGATGTTTAAACGTGACCAAATCTTCTTTTAAATAACTGCACACTATCCGTTCTAAACCCATAATCGTTCCAGCTGATTTGGAGTCTAAGAAATCAAAATATAGCAAATTAATGAACTTAATACCTTTAGTAGACATGGGTGGATACCATCTGGCTCAGGTGCTTTATCGAATGTAATGTTGTTTAGGTAAAACTGAATCCATTCTTAAATAATGTTACAACATTTGTTGTATTTTTGGGACTGTTCCAGTTGGAAAAGAGTCTAAGGTGTTAAGAAAGAGTGCAGTGGTTAATGAATAACTGACCTTAATACTTTTAGTAAACGGGGTGGACAACATCTCACCTAAGTGCTTTATCAAAGTTAATGATGCTGAAACATGACTAAATCTTCTTTTAAATAATGTTACAATATTTGTTCAATATTTGTTCAACACCCGTGATTGAGCCAGCTGAATTAGAGTCTAGGAAATTAAGATATAGTGAATTAATTAACTAAATACTTTTAGTACACAGGGGTGAATACCATCAAGCTCAGGTGATTTATCAAATGTATTTTTAGTTAGATATAACTGAATCCATATTTAAATAATGTTACAACATCTGCTGTATTTTTGGGACTGTCCCAGTTAAAGTCAATAAAAAGCAGTATAGTAGTTTATGGATTACTGACCTTACTATTTTTAGCACACAGGGGTGGATACCATGTCTCCTAGGTGCTTTATCTAAGGTAATGATTTTTGAACATGATCAAATCTCCTTTTAAACATTTTTACACAATCTGCTTCACACCTGTGATTGTCCCAGCTGAATGAGAGTCTAAGAACATAAGATATAGCAAATTAATAAACTTAAAACCTTTAGTAAACAGGGGTGGATGCCATTTGGCCCTGGTGCGTTATCAAATGTGACATTATTTAGGTATAACTGAATCCATTTTTAAATAAAGTTTCATCTGTTGTATTTTTGGGACTGTCCCAGATGAAAAAAAGTCTAAGATGTTAAGAAACAGTACAGTGGTTTATGAATAACTGACCTTAATACTTTTAGTACACAGGGGTGGATACCATCTCACTTAGGTGCTTTATCAAAGTTAATGTTGTTTAACCATTACCAAATATTGTTACCAAGTCTGCTCTACACCAGGGACGGTGTCAGCTGCAATAATAGAATCTAAGAAAATAAGATACAGTGGTTTCTGTGTATCCATTGACTGTAGCATCCCCAGTGACTCCTGTGTTCCTGTGACTCCGTTGGCCCCAGTGACCTTGTTGCACTCCTGTGTCTCCATTGACCCTGGTGGCCCCTGTGCATTCCTGTGTAACCAGTGGCTGTAGCGTCCCCAGTGACTCCTGTGCTCATGTGTTTCCATTGACCCCAGTGCTCCTGTGTCTCTATTGGCCCCAGTGACCCCTGTGCACTCTTGTGTATTCATTGACCCTGGTGGCCCCTGTGCACTCCTGTGTATCCAGTGACTCCAGCATCAACAGTGTCTCCATTAACCCCAGTGACCCCTGTGTTCCTGTGTCTCCTTTGGCCCCTGTGACCCCTGTGACCCCTGTGCACTCCTGTGTCTCCATTGGCTCCAGTGACCCCTGTGTATTTTTGTGTATCCAGTGACTCCAGCATCCCCGGTGACTCCTGTGCTCCTGTGTCTCCATTGGCCAAGGTGACTCCTGTGCTCCTGTGTCTCCATTGGCCCCAGTGACCCCTTTGCAATCCTGTGTCCCCTTTGACCCCAGTGACTCCTGTGCACTCCTGCATATCCAGTGACTCCTGTGCTCCTGTGTCTCCATTGGCCCCAGTGACTCCTGTGCTCCTGTGTCTCCATTGGCCCCAGTGACTCCTGTGCACCTGTGTCTCCATTGGCCCCATTGACCCCTGTGCAATCCTGTGTATCTAGTGACTCCAGCGCTCCCAGTGACTCCTTTGCTCCTGTGTCTCCATTGGCCCCAGTGACCCCTGTTCATTCCTGTGTATCCAGTGACTTTAGTTGCCCCAGTGACTCCTGTGCTCTTGTGTCTCCATTGGCCCCAGCGACCCCTGTGCTCCTGTGTCTCCAATGGCCCCAGTGACCCCTGTGCACTCCTGTGTCTCTATTGACCCCGGTGACCCCTGTGCACTCCTGTGTATCTAGTGACTCCAGCATCTCCAGTGACTCCTGTGCTCCTGTGTCTCCATTGGCCCCAGTGACCTCTGTGCTCCTGTGTCACCATTGGCCCCAGTGACCCCTGTGCACTCCTGTGTCTCCATTGGACTGTAGTGGCCCCAGTGACTCCGGTGCTCCTGTGTCTACATTGGCCCCAGTGACCCCTTTGCTCCTGTGTCTCCATTGACCCTGGTGAAACCTGTGCATTCCTGTGTATTCAGTGACTCCTGTGTTCCTGTGTCTCCTTTGGCCCCTGTGACCCCTGTGCACTCCTGTGTCTCCATTGGCCCCAGAGTCTCCTGTGCATTTCTGTGTATCCAGTGACTCCAGCGTCCCCGGTGGCTCCTGTATCTCCATTGGCCCTAGTGACCCCTGTGCACTTCAGTGTCTCCATTGACCCCAGTGACTCCTGTGCGCTCCTGCGTATCCAGTGACTCCAGCGTCCCCAGTGACTCCTTTGCGCCTGTGTCTCCATTGGCCCCAGTGACCCCTGTGCATTCCTGTGTATCCAGTGGCTGTAGCGTCCCCAGTTACTCCTGTGCTCCTGTGTTTCCATTGACCACAGTGCTCCTGTGTCTCCATTGGCCCCAGTGACCCCTGTGCACTCCTGTGTATCCATTGACCCTGGTGGCCCCTGTGCACTCCTGTGTATCCAGTGAATCCAGCATCAACAGTGTCTCCATTAACCCCAGTGACCCCTGTGCACTCCTGTGTATCCAGTGACTCCAGCGTCCCCAGTGTTCCTGTGTCTCCTTTGGCCCCTGTGACCCCTGTGCACTCCTGTGTCTCCATTGGCCCCAGTGATCCCTGTGTATTTCTGTGTATCCAGTGACTCCAGCGCAGCCGGTGACTCCTGTGCTCCTGTGTCTCGATTGGTCCCAGTGACTCCTGTGCTCCTGTGTCTCCATTGGCCCCAGGGACCCCTGTGCAATCCTGTGTCTGCTTTGACCCCAGTGACTCCTGTGCACTCCTGCGTATCCAGCGACTCCAGCATCCCCAGTGACTCCTGTGCTCCTGTGTCTCCACTGACCCCGGTGACCCCTGTGCACTCCTGTGTATCTAGTGACCCCAGCGTCCCCAGTGACTCCTTTGCTCCTGTGTCTCCATTGGCCCCAGTGACCCCTGTGCATTCCTGTGTATCCAGTGACTTTAGTGTCCCCAGTGACTCCTGTGCTCTTGTGTCTCCATTGGCCCCAGCGATCCCTGTGCTACTGTGTCTCCAATGGCCCCAGTGACCCCTATGCACTCCTGTATCTCTATTGACCCCAGTGACCCCTGTGCACTCCTGTGTATCTAGTGACTCCAGCATCCCCAGTGACTCCTGTGCTCCTGTGTCTCCATTGGCCCCAGTGACCCCTGTGCTCCTTTGTCTCCATTGGCCCCAGGGACCCCTGTGCTCCTGTGTCTCCATTGACCCTGGTGACCCCTGTGCATTCCCGTGTATCCAGTGACTCCTGTGTTCCTGTGTCTCCTTTGGCCCCTGTGACCCCTGTGCACTCCTGTGTCTCCATTGGCCCCAGTGACCCCTGTGCATTTCTGTGTATCCAGTGACTCCAGCGTCACCGGTGACTCCTGTGCTCCTGTGTCTCCATTGGCCCCAGTGACCCCTGTGCACTCCTGTGTCTCCATTGACCCCAGTGACTCCTGTGCGCTCCTGCGTATCCAGTGACTCCAGCATCCCCAGTGACTCCTGTGCTCCTGTGTCTCCATTGACCCTGGTGATCCCTGTGCGCTCCTGCGTATCCAGTGACTCCAGCGTCCCCAGTGACTCATTTGCTCCTGTGTCTTCATTGGCCCCAGTGACCCCTGTGCATTCCTGTGTGTCCAGTGACTTTAGTGGCCCCAGTGACTCCTGTGCTCCTGTGTCTCCATTGGCCCCAGTGACCCCTGTTCATTCCTGTGTATCCAGTGACTTTAGTTGCCCCAGTGACTCCTGTGCTCTTGTGTCTCCATTGGCCCCAGCGACCCCTGTGCTCCTGTGTCTCCAATGGCCCCAGTGACCCCTGTGCACTCCTGTGTCTCTATTGACCCCGGTGACCCCTGTGCACTCCTGTGTATCTAGTGACTCCAGCATCTCCAGTGACTCCTGTGCTCCTGTGTCTCCATTGGCCCCAGTGACCTCTGTGCTCCTGTGTCACCATTGGCCCCAGTGACCCCTGTGCACTCCTGTGTCTCCATTGGACTGTAGTGGCCCCAGTGACTCCGGTGCTCCTGTGTCTACATTGGCCCCAGTGACCCCTTTGCTCCTGTGTCTCCATTGACCCTGGTGAAACCTGTGCATTCCTGTGTATTCAGTGACTCCTGTGTTCCTGTGTCTCCTTTGGCCCCTGTGACCCCTGTGCACTCCTGTGTCTCCATTGGCCCCAGAGTCTCCTGTGCATTTCTGTGTATCCAGTGACTCCAGCGTCCCCGGTGGCTCCTGTATCTCCATTGGCCCTAGTGACCCCTGTGCACTTCAGTGTCTCCATTGACCCCAGTGACTCCTGTGCGCTCCTGCGTATCCAGTGACTCCAGCGTCCCCAGTGACTCCTTTGCGCCTGTGTCTCCATTGGCCCCAGTGACCCCTGTGCATTCCTGTGTATCCAGTGGCTGTAGCGTCCCCAGTTACTCCTGTGCTCCTGTGTTTCCATTGACCACAGTGCTCCTGTGTCTCCATTGGCCCCAGTGACCCCTGTGCACTCCTGTGTATCCATTGACCCTGGTGGCCCCTGTGCACTCCTGTGTATCCAGTGAATCCAGCATCAACAGTGTCTCCATTAACCCCAGTGACCCCTGTGCACTCCTGTGTATCCAGTGACTCCAGCGTCCCCAGTGTTCCTGTGTCTCCTTTGGCCCCTGTGACCCCTGTGCACTCCTGTGTCTCCATTGGCCCCAGTGATCCCTGTGTATTTCTGTGTATCCAGTGACTCCAGCGCAGCCGGTGACTCCTGTGCTCCTGTGTCTCGATTGGTCCCAGTGACTCCTGTGCTCCTGTGTCTCCATTGGCCCCAGTGACCCCTGTGCAATCCTGTGTCTGCTTTGACCCCAGTGACTCCTGTGCACTCCTGCGTATCCAGCGACTCCAGCATCCCCAGTGACTCCTGTGCTCCTGTGTCTCCACTGACCCCGGTGACCCCTGTGCACTCCTGTGTATCTAGTGACCCCAGCGTCCCCAGTGACTCCTTTGCTCCTGTGTCTCCATTGGCCCCAGTGACCCCTGTGCATTCCTGTGTATCCAGTGACTTTAGTGTCCCCAGTGACTCCTGTGCTCTTGTGTCTCCATTGGCCCCAGCGATCCCTGTGCTACTGTGTCTCCAATGGCCCCAGTGACCCCTATGCACTCCTGTATCTCTATTGACCCCAGTGACCCCTGTGCACTCCTGTGTATCTAGTGACTCCAGCATCCCCAGTGACTCCTGTGCTCCTGTGTCTCCATTGGCCCCAGTGACCCCTTTGCTCCTTTGTCTCCATTGGCCCCAGGGACCCCTGTGCTCCTGTGTCTCCATTGACCCTGGTGACCCCTGTGCATTCCCGTGTATCCAGTGACTCCTGTGTTCCTGTGTCTCCTTTGGCCCCAGTGACCCCTGTGCATTTCTGTGTATCCAGTGACTCCAGCGTCACCGGTGACTCCTGTGCTCCTGTGTCTCCATTGGCCCCAGTGACCCCTGTGCACTCCTGTGTCTCCATTGACCCCAGTGACTCCTGTGCGCTCCTGCGTATCCAGTGACTCCAGCATCCCCAGTGACTCCTGTGCTCCTGTGTCTCCATTGACCCTGGTGATCCCTGTGCGCTCCTGCGTATCCAGTGACTCCAGCGTCCCCAGTGACTCATTTGCTCCTGTGTCTTCATTGGCCCCAGTGACCCCTGTGCATTCCTGTGTGTCCAGTGACTTTAGTGGCCCCAGTGACTCCTGTGCTCCTGTGTCTCCATTGGCCCCAGTGACCCCTGTGCACTCCTGTTCCTCCAGTGACTCCTGTGACTTCCAGTGACTCCACAGTGTCCTGTGTCTACCTGTACCTCCAGGGTTCCCACGAGCGCCTCTGTGACACCCTCATCTCCAGGCAGCCTCGGGCATGCTCCTGTGGACCATTCCTTTACCTGTGGATTTGGACACGTGTCCATGACAGTTTAGGTGTAACCACACCACTTCCCGTGTTAGGCCAGTAACGCTAAACGAGGATCGCTTCTTTTCCCACTCAAGTGTTCCTACCCTTGTAGATTTACAATAAATTGTGTTTACATATTATTATGATCATCGTGAGAAAAGCTGTACTGTCTGATTAAATAAAAACAAACAGTTTCCTGATTGGCTTTATTTATAGGGGGTGTGTTGGGTCAGCATTTTCTCTGGCTGATGAATTGGGAATTCCAGAAGAGATTTCAGCTCCTAAATATAAAACTGAAGATTTTTCTTCCTCTTTGCGACTTCTGCTTGCGGCTAATGGAAAGCAGAACTGTCTATTAGTGTTCGATCTGTCCATTTCTGCGGAATCTGCAATTCTAAAGAACAATTGCAGCAAACGTCAAACTCGCAATTTGCTTTCTGTACAACGGCACAGAAAGCAAAGGTCATAAGAGGTAGTAAACAGTTTCTTGGATATATCCAATGTTGCAGCTACACCTTTCCACCTTTGGCTGCTCTGGCCATATTCTCCTCTGGTTTTTCACCGTGGTGAAGTCTGTTGTAAGGATAGACCGCCAATTTTTAAAGACTTTTCCTTATCCAAAACATCTGCTGATGATTTACAGACAGTCTTGAAATGTCCCAGATATAGAGAGTCTAAGATCATGATAAGATATAGTGGTTCATTAATTACTAAACTTAATACTTTTAGTACACAAGGGTGGAAACCATCTCACCTAGGGGCTTTAAAAAGGTTAATGTTGTTTAAATATTACCAAATCTCTTTTTAAATAATGTTACAACATTTACTCTACATCAGGGATAATATGTACAGTATATAATAGAATTTAAGATATTAAAGTACAGTGGTTTATGAATATATATACTTAAAGAAGTTGTAAACCCTCAAGGTTTTTCACCTTAATGCATTCTATGCATTAAGGTGAAAAACCTTCTGTAATGCAGCAGCCCCCCAGAGCCCCCCTTTTACTTACCTGAGCCTTATCATTCCAGCGACGGGAATGAGCACAGTAGCTCCAGCTACTGTCTCGGGTCCTCATTGAATAGACTGATAGTAGCAGGAGCCATTGGCTCTTGCTGCTGTCAATCAAATCCAGTGACACGGGAGCCGGGGGGGGGGGGCCTCACCGAGTCCTGCTGTCTGTGTCAATGGAGGCAGCAGCAGGGCATATGGAGCACGCCCACACGAGTGCCCCCATGGAAAGCAGCTCTCTGTGGGGGCACTCGAGAAGAGGAGGAGCCAGGAACGCTGCTGAGGGACCCCAGAAGAGGAGGATTGGGGCCACTCTGTGCAAAACCCTTGCACAGAGGAGGTAAGTATGACATGTTTGTTATTTAAATAAAAAAACAAACAAAAAAAAAACTTTTACAACCCCTTTAATACTTTAAGTACGCAGGGGTGGATACCATCTAGCCATGATGTTAATCAAACATAATTTTGACCTTAAATAAAGTTAGACCATTTACTGTGCATCTGGAACTGAACCAGCTAAAAGGGAGTCTTAATAGATTAGATATAGCCATTGATGATCTACTGAACGTAATACTTTTAGTGGATACTATCTGGTCCAGGTGCTTATCAAGCCTGATGCATAATACAGAATATCTTCAAAATAATGTTACAGCATCTGCTGTATGTATGGCACTCTTCCAGCTGAAGTATAAGAAACTATGATATAGTGGTTTATGAATATATATTTAACCTAATACTTTAAGAACCCAGGGGTGTATACCACCTAGCCATGGTGCTTTATCAAATATAATTTTGCTCTTAACTGAATCTCCTTTTAAATAGTACTAGGAAATTTACTGTACATCTGGAACTGAACCAGCTAGAAGAGGGTCTAAGTAGTTGAGATATAGCCATTGATGAACTACCAAACTCTCCCAGCTGAAGTATAAGAAGTTAAGATATAGTGGTTTATGAATATATGAACCTAATACTTTAAGTACACCGGGGTGGATACCATCTAGCCATGGTGCTTTATCAAATATAATTTTGCTCTTAACTGAATCTCCTTTTAAATAATATTAGGACATTTACTGTACATCTGGAACTGAACCAGATAGAAGAGGGTCTAAATAGATTAGACATGAGTGTTGATAAATTACTTACACTTAATACTTTTAGTACATAGGGATGGATACTATCCAGTCCAGCTGCTTATCAAGCCTGATGCATAACTTAATATAGAATTGCTTCTAAATAGTGTTACAGCATCTGCTATATGTATGTGACTCTCCAAGCTGAAGTATAGGAAATTAAGATATAGTGGTTTATGAACATAAATACTTAATACACAGTACACAGGGGTGGATACCATCTAGCCTTGGTGCTTTATCAAATGTAATTTTGCTCTTAACTGAGTCTCTTTCTAAAAAATGTGAGAACAATTACTGTACATCTGGAACTGAACAGGCTAAAATAGAGTCTAAATAAAATAGATATAGCGTACTGAACTTTATAATTTTAGTGCATAGAGGTTGGATACTATCTGGTCCCAGTGCTTATCAATCCTAATGCAGAACTTAATATAAAATATGTTCTCGATAATGTTACAGCATCTGCTGTATGTATGGGACTCTTCCAGCTGAAGTATAATAAATTAAGATATAGTGGTTTATGAATATATGAACCTAATGCTTTAAGTACACAGGGGTGGATACCATCTAGCCATGGTGCTTAAGCAATCGTAATTTTGATCTTAACTGAATCTATTTTAAAATAGACCATTTACTGTACATGTGGAACTGAACCAGCTAAAGGGGAGTCTTAATAGTTTAGACATAGCCATTGATGATGAACTACCAAACTTATACTTTAAGTACACAGAAATAGATAATATCTGATCTGGGTGCTTATTGAGCCTAATGCATAACTTAATACAAAATATCTTCTAATGTTACAGCATCTGCTGTAGGTATGGGACTCTCCCAGCTGAAGTATGAGAAATGAAGATATAGTGGTTTAATGAATCTACTGTATGAACCTAATACTTTAAGTACACAGGGGTGGATACTATCTAGCCACAGAGCTTTATCAAACATAATTTTGCTCTTAAATGAATCTCTTTTTCAATAAAGTTAGAACATTTACTGTACATCTGGAACTGAACCAGCCAAAAGAAGGTCTAAATAGATTAGATATGAGTGTTGATAAATTACTGAACTTAATACTTTTAATACATAGGGATGGATACTACCTGGTCCAGGTGCTTATCAAGCCTAATGCATAACTCAATATAGAATATCTTTTTAAATAATGTTACAGAATCTGCTGTATATTTGGGACTCCCAGCTGAAGTATAAAAAAATTAAGATATAATGGTTTATGATGAATGTATGAACCTAATACTTTAAGTACACAGGGGTGGATACTATCTAGCCATGGTGCATTATCAAATTTAATTTTGCTCTTAACTGAATCTCTTTCTAAAAAATGTAAGAACAAGTACTGTACATCTGGAACTGAACAAGCTAAAATAGAGTCTAAATAAAATAGATATAGCCTACTGAACATAATACTTTTAGTGCATAGGGGTTGGATACTATCTGATCTGGGTGCTTATCAAGCCTAATGTATAACTTAATAAAGACTATCTTCTTAGAAATGTTACAGCATCTGCTGTATGTATGGGACCCCCACAGCTGAAGTATATGAAATTAAGATATAGTGGTTTATGAATATATGAACCTAATACTTTAAGTACACAGGGGTGGATACCATTTAGCCATGGTGCTTTATCAAACATATTTTTGCTCTTTTTAAATAATGTTAGGCCATTTACTGTACATCTGGAACTGAATCAGCTAAAAGAGAGTCGAAATAGATATGTGTGTTGATAAAATACTGAACCTAATACTTTTAGTGCATACTGGTTGAATACTATCTGGTCCAGGTGCTTATCAAGCCTTATGCATAACTTAATACATAATATCTTCTTAAATAATGTTACAGCATCTGCTGTATGTCTGGAACTCTCCCAGCTAAAGTTTAAGAAATTAAGAAATAGTGGTTTATGAATATATGAACTTAATACTTTAAGTACACAGGGGTGCATACTATTTAGCCACGGCGCTTTATTAAATGTAATTTTGCTCTTAAGTGAATCTCTTTTTAAATAATGTTAGAGCATTTATTGTATGTATGTCTGGAACTCTCCCAGCTGAAATAGAGCATGAGAAATTAAGAAATTGTGGTTTATGATTATATGAACCTAATACCTTAAGAACACAGGGGTGGATATGCTCTAGCCGTTTTGATATCCTGTAACACACAGGGATAGGAAGAAGATTTCAAAGTTTACCTATGTATGGTGAGACCACCGCCGTCCAACTGGATATCCATCAACCGGCTCTCACGCACAGAAAATCCACATCACACCGTTCCAACATAATTCGTGTTTTATTGCCAAAAGGATCACTTCCTATTTTTCCAACAATATGTACATCATGATTTTGCTTTCTATTTACAATATAAACATTCATTTCCCAAGGGGTTAAGAAATTATACATCAGCAAATTTTGTACACAACGTCTTTTATAAGAGAGTCCGACCTCCCTTCCAGATGACCACCTAACGTCCAGATGACCACCTTACGTCCAGGTGACCCCACAGGAAGTGATGGGGAACCCACCCTAATTGGTGCAGCATTAAAGCTGAATTTCGATATAAAAATACTCTGTATATATTAATATATCATTACATTTATTTATTTTTTTCAGTGCACGCAGTGTAAGTACCTGGATCTGACTTGGAATCAGTCTTTTTCCAGTCCCTGTACAGCAGAGCTCTGACTGGGAGAAAAAGACAATCAGATGTGGTGCGGGGTGAGGAGACACACTGATAGGGCAGAGAGATAGGCTCATAAGTCTGCTCCTTCTCCTTTCACCGGCCAATCATAGAGTAGGCATGGGGAGTGGACCTGTAAGTGAAAGTGAAACTGCAACAAAGAAAAGATCAGGCCTGCTGAGCTGTGCTGTGCTGTGAGGCAGAGCTGTGTGAATCTTAGGACGGGATGGACAGAAATACAACTCCTTTAAAAGCCCCCCCCCCCATATGTGTATTTAGCTGGAGTTCTGTTTTAAAGGATTCCACTTACAGGGGCCATCTATCACTTCCAACTTAAAGTTCATGCCTACAGCTGTACATCACATTTGCTGTTTGTCACTTTAATTTTGTTGGCGTTCGCGACACACGGAAGCGTCTCCTGCAGTGTGGGAAGAAGAAAATGTCCCCCCCCCGGGTGTTTAGGTGCAAACCATAAAACAAAGTTGCCAAAACCTTTCCATTGTAGTTTGTAGACTCCATCCTCTGGTTTCCTGACCATAACCCAAAAACAAGGCGACCGGCCTGCCAGAGGACACGGTGTCGCAAAATCTGACCTACTTGGCTCCGGAGGTTTGTATTGTAAGTGACCACTGAATTGGGTCAGATTATTTCACTCATATGCTCCAGTTCCAGGAGCAGCGATGGGAGCGCCGATAATCGCCAAATGAGCCCCATACAGTGCGCCTTTTCTGCGCCGCTCAGGATCTACATAGTGTGTTAAATCATTCTTCCTTCTCTCTGGAGCTGGGCCCTGGAAAATATCTTCCCCTTTCTACACTGAATTTATCCATTGGAGGTTGGAAGAATTTATTTTTTGGGTTCGGGAAATAATTGTACACCTATGTGCCGCACCACTCGTCCGTCGTTCCACTGAGCCCCCTACAGGGGGGAACTCAAACAGCCAGGATCGATTTTCCTAATTGGTCGCTGTTGTTGTCCTACATTATATGCCATGGCATACTTCTCCCTCTGCTTCACATAATGCTCCACCTCCTGCACCCTACTACTCCCTCTTCTTAACATCAATGCTCCACCTCCTGCACCCTACTGCTCCCTCTGCTTCACATAATGCTCCAGCTTCTGCACCCTATGGCTCCCTCTGCTTCACACTAGTGCTCCACCTCCTGAAACCTACTGCTCCCTCTGCTTCACACTAGTGCTCCACCTCCTGCACCCCACTACTCCCTCTGCTTTACATAATGCTCCACCTCCTGCACCCCTACAGCTCCCTCTGCTTCACACTAGTGCTCCACCTCCTGCACCCTACTACTCCCTCTGTTTCACATAATGCTCCACCTCTTACACCCTACGACTCCCTCTACTTCACATTAGTGCTCCACCTTCTGTACTCTACTACTCCCTCTGCTTCACACTAGTGCTCCACCTCTTTTGCCCTATAGCTCCCATTCCTTTGTCCTAGCGCACCACCCTACTTGCCCCTAGTGCTTCCCCTCTCTCAACCTAGTGCTCACCTTAGTAATTCTCCTCCCTCTCCCTAGGGATTCGGCTCCTTCAGCCTACTCCCTCTGCTTAACACCAGTGCTCCACCTCCTTCACCCTAGTGGCAACCCTTCTCCCCATCATCTTGGTGCTCCCTTTCATTTGACCTAGGGCACCCCCCCCCCCACTGTGCTCAAGTGCTTTTCTGCTCTCCCTAGTGCTCCCTCTCCCTTGCCCCAATGCACCACCTTCTTCACCCTAGTGCTACCTTACATCATCCTAGTGCTCCCCTTCCTTGGCACTGGCGCTTCCTCACCTTATTGCTACCGCTTTCACCCAAGATCTGCTCCTCCTTTACCCTAGTGCTCTTTTTTTCCTATTATAGCACTTTCCCCCTTGCCCTAGTTGTCCCTGACCTTCATTCTCCACCTCTTGTCCTAGTGCTCCTCTTCCCTCATTCTAGTATTCCTCTTCTTCGCCCAATTACTTCCGCACCTTAGTGCTTCCTCTCTCTTCATAGTGCTCCTTCTTCACCTTGGTGCTCCTCTCCTGTATTTGTCCTCCTCCTCCTTTGCCCAAGTGCTCCATCTCTTGTCTCAGTCCTCCTCCTTCTTCGCCTTGAGGCTCCTCCTCTCTTTCTAGTGCTCTTCCTTCACCATGGTGCTTCCCCTCTTTGCTACACCTCTTGTCCTATTGCTTCTCCTCTTTTGCCCTAGTGCTCCCCCTTTCGGCCCAGTCCTTGATGCTCCCCTTCTTGCCCTAGTCCTCCTCCTTCACTTTGCTGCTCTTCCTCTTGTCCTAGTGCTCCTCCTCCTTTGCCCAAGTGCTCCCTCTGACTAAGGCAATGCAAACAGATAGGGGCTCCTCTCCCGTATTTGTCTCTCTCCCCCTTTGCCCTAGTCCTACCCTCTTACCTCAATCCTCCTCCTCCTCCTTTGCTATAATGCTCCCCTTCTTGTCCTAGTGCTCCACCTCCTTTACCTTGGTGCTCCACCTCTTGTCCTAGTGCTCTTCCTTTACCTTGATGCTCCAACCCTTGTCCTAGTACTCCTCTTCCTTTGCTCTAGTGCTCCTCCTTTCGGCCCAGTCCTCTTATTCCCTTACAATGGTGCTCCCCCTCTTGCCCGAGTCCTCCTAGTTTTATGCTCCACCTCTTGCCCTAGTGCTCCTCTTCCTTTGCCCTAGTCCCCTTCCTTTACCTTGGTGCTCCCCTTCTTGTCCTAGTCCCCTTCCTTTACCTTGGTGCTCCACCTCTTGTCCTAGACTCCTAGTGCTCCTCCTCTTTTACCATGGTGCTCCCCCCCTTGTCCTAGTACTCCTCCTCCTTTACTATGGTGCTCCACCCCTTGTCCTAATGCTCCTCCTCCTTTGCCCAAGTGCTCCCCCTGGCTAAGGCAATACAAGCAGATGGGGATGTAGGACTTTTTCATAGGACAGATCTTCCAGCACTCCCATCATGAACGCACGGATTGGCACCATCGGATCCATATGCAGGTTACTATATGTCAGCATGTAGTAATAGAGCTCTCTGCATTTCAACTGTTGGGGGGGAATCATTTTTTAGCCGCTCTCTTCACTTCCTGTAACAATGTGGGCGGGATCTCAGTGCGACGGTCTTAGCTACGGATGCACCATAACAGCACCAACATGTATAAAGTCTTATAGACCTAAAAGATCTCGCTGTCCAATTAAATAAAACTTTTTTTGGGGGGGGGGAGGGGGTAACCAGAAAATCACCATAAAATGTTATCCTCGTGAAAAAAAAAAATTGTGTCCATCTGTCCAATGCACCATCGTTGCTTCAAACGACGCCGTCTTCCGATTGGCCAGCGCAGGGGGGCCCCTATGTTGGCCCTGCCCGAGGGTTAAGTCCGAAACTTTGTACCTCCAGACCACATTCTAGTCTGCGTCACGACGGCTTGGGCGTGGTGACGGTAACTGCTTCGGGAAAGGGGCACAGCGCCGTCAGGAGGGGCTCGGCGGGCCGGGGCTGCGGCACCGTGGGGGCGCTCTGCGACGGCTGGAAAAGGACCCTCAGCAGGCCGCCTTTCAGCTTCAGCAGCTTCATCTCTCCATTTCTGGAACGAGAGAACAGGGTTTAGAGTGCAAGCTCTTGGGCCAACATAGTTTACTGCAACACAAACTTCCAAAGGATCTACAATTATAGGAAGGACAATACGTGACATGGTCACTTTAGCATAAGGTGTGTCTTAAGGAAATAACTAATACATGTCGTAGCTTCCCAGTTCTTACACGTGGCGTCTGCATTCGTTTTTTTTTTCACGTTTTTTCCCTTTATTTTCACCTGGTGATCCTGCCACCAACACACTTCCTGTCCCAGGGTGACAACACTCCCTGTACTGTAATTTTACTGTTAGGTAGTCACCCTAGCCACTTTAAGACCGCAATATATATATATATATCTACATATACGTTGCGGCTTTGAAGTGGTTTACCAGGGTTATGACTGAATCTATTTTTTTACTCTTTCTTATAAAAGCGATCCAAGCGGCTGATTAGCCGCTGGATCACTTTTAGAAGCAATGGAAGCGGTCAAACCCCGCCGCCGCTGACCGGTTTTTCCCAGGACCTTACCGTACCTAATGGCGAGCCTAGGAAACTATCCGACGGTCCATGCGGCTGGCCATAGAGGTGAACAGAGACTAGGTCATCTCTGATCACCTCTATGATCTAG
The DNA here is from genome assembly GCF_042186555.1 of Aquarana catesbeiana. Taxonomy (NCBI): domain Eukaryota; kingdom Metazoa; phylum Chordata; class Amphibia; order Anura; family Ranidae; genus Aquarana; species Aquarana catesbeiana. The sequence continues at coordinate 223,436,963 of NC_133336.1, read as the reverse complement.
GAGGACCGAAGCAACGTCATGACATCACTTCTGGTAAACTAAACTATATCTATCTATAGATATAGATATATCTATATCTATATCTATAGATAGATAGATAGATAGATAGATAGATAGATAGATAGATAGATAGATAGATAGATAGATAGATAGATCGATCTACCTATATATATATATATATATATATATATATATATATATATATATATATATATATATATATATATATAAATATATATATATATATATATATATATATATATATATATATATATATATATATATATATATATATATATATATATATATATATATATATTTATTTTTTATTTTTTTTAAACAGAAGATCATTTTTTTTTTTCTTTAGCTTTTAAAGGCAAAGAAGAGATTTGAGGTCTTTTTCGACCCCCAGATCTCTCCGTAAAGAGGACCTGTCATCCCTTATATCTATTACAAGGGATGTTTACATTTCTTGTAATAAGAATAAAAGTGATTAAAAAAAATAACTAATTAAAGAGATAATGTAAAAATGAAAAATAAAATAAATAAATAAATAAAAAATGTAAAGTGCCCCCCATCCCTCCTTTGCTTTTAAAAGAAGAAGAGAGATCTGGGGTCTTATAGATCTCTCCATAAAGAGCGAGAGCAATAATTCTAGCACTAGACCGCCTCTATAACTCTAAACGCGTAACCTGTAAAAATAAGTGTCCCTTATGGAGGTTTTTAAAGCGGGGGTCCACCTATCTATCGTTTTTTTTTTTTTTTAGTTCATTCACAAACTTTTCTTCTCAGCATTACATACTCACATATTGTGTGTAATATGTCCACCTGTGTCAGATTTCGTCGGAAAGAATAACTTATATTATTCACTGCAGGCGGTTTCCATCTTCATTGTGGGCATTTGAAGCCCACAAGCATTTATTTCCTGGATGTGGTGAATGCTGTGCTCCCAGCATTCACCGCTCGTTCCCGCACATGCTCAGTGGCATCCTGGGAAGCCTGAGACTAGCTCCCAGGAGTCTGGGAGAGGCTAGAAACACGCCTACTCCCACGGGAGGAGAACCAGGAAGTGCAAAGAAGAATAGAAAAATAAAAGGTAATTACGGCGATTTAAATTTTTTTAAACGACATGTCAGCATCTAGGCAAGGAAGAGAATACATACAGATATTGTTCAAAATTTGGGTGGAACCCCGCTTTAAGTATCGTGGTTTGTCGCCATTCCACCGGAATTCTGGCAGGATCAACAGGTATTTATTATTGATCAGAAACACTGTCAATGGGATATTTATTAGAGCAAAAGGGAGGAAATAAGTCAAGATGATTGGTCGGGGGTTTTATAGACACTTCCTGAATGCTAAAAAACAGCAAAGCTCCCATTGGCCGGCAAAAGATTGGCGCTGGGATAAGCCAACATTGCCACATTACAAGTCCCAGTCTGCAGGTCTCAAAAGCAGAGATGAAGGAGAGGGACCCCCATAGGGGTAAGAGGGGTTGTCACCTACTTACCTCATTAGTATCCCCAGGAACAGGACAAGGACCATGACAAAACTGACCCCCGCCACAAGCAACACATAGCGGGGGACGGGGGCAGGGGGCTTCTCCGCTGTTATTGCTGTAAGACATTATAGGGAGAGTTATAGAGGAAGGAGCAGAGTCCTCCAGCAGAGTATTTCAGGAGAGGAGAGTTACAGAGGAAGGAGCAGAGTCCTCCAGCAGAGTATTTCAGGAGAGGAGAGTTACAGAGGAAGGAGCAGAGTCCTCCAGCAGAGCAGAGTATTTCAGGAGAGGAGAGTTGTAGAGGAAGGAGAAGAGTCCTCCAGCAGAGTATTTCAGGAGAGGAGAGTTATAGAGGAAGGAGCAGAGTCCTCCAGCAGAGTATTTTAGGAGAGGAGAGTTATAGAGGAAGGAGCAGAGTATTTCAAGAGAGGAGAGTATTTCAGGAGAGGAGAGTTATAGAGGAAGGAGCAGAGTCCTCCAGCAGAGTATTTCAGGAGAGGAGAGTTATAGAGGAAGGAGCAGAGTCCTCCAGCAGTGCAGAGTATTTCAGGAGAGGAGAGTTATAGAGGAAGGAGCAGAGTCCTCCAGCAGAGCAGAGCATTTCAGGAGAGGAGAGTTATAGAGGAAGGAGCAGAGTCCTCCAGCAGAGCAGAGTATTTCAGGAGAGGAGAGTTGTAGAGGAAGGAGAAGAGTCCTCCAGCAGAGTATTTCAGGAGAGGAGAGTTATAGAGGAAGGAGCAGAGTCCTCCAGCAGAGTATTTTAGGAGAGGAGAGTTATAGAGGAAGGAGCAGAGTATTTCAAGAGAGGAGAGTATTTCAGGAGAGGAGAGTTATAGAGGAAGGAGCAGAGTCCTCCAGCAGAGTATTTCAGGAGAGGAGAGTTATAGAGGAAGGAGCAGAGTCCTCCAGCAGTGCAGAGTATTTCAGGAGAGGAGAGTTATAGAGGAAGGAGCAGAGTCCTCCAGCAGAGCAGAGTATTTCAGGAGAGGAGAGTTGTAGAGGAAGGAGAAGAGTCCTCCAGCAGAGTATTTCAGGAGAGGAGAGTTATAGAGGAAGGGACAGAGTCCTCCAGCAGTGCAGAGTATTTCAGGAGAGGAGAGTTGTAGAGGAAGGAGCAGAGTCCTCCAGCAGAGTATTTCAGGAGAGAAGAGTTATAGAGGAAGGAGCAGAGTCCTCCAGCAGTGCAGAGTATTTCAGGAGAGGAGAGTTATAGAGGAAGGAGCAGAGTCCTCCAGCAGTGCAGAGTATTTCAGGAGAGGAGAGTTATAGAGGAAGGAGCAGAGTCCTCCGGCAGTGCAGAGTATTTCAGGAGAGGAGAGTTATAGAGGAAGGAGCAGAGTCTTCCAGCAGTGCAGAGTATTTCAGGAGAGGAGAGTTATAGAGGAAGGAGAAGAGTATTTCAGGAGAGGAGAGTTATAGAGGAAGGAGCAGAGTATTTCAGGAGAGGAGAGTTATAGAGGAAGGAGCAGAGTCCTCCAGCAGAGTATTTCAGGAGAGGAGAGTTATAGAGGAAGGAGCAGAGTCCTCCAGCAGTGCAGAGTATTTCAGGAGAGGAGAGTTATAGAGGAAGGAGCAGAGTCCTCCAGCAGTGCAGAGTATTTCAGGAGAGAAGAGTTATAGAGGAAGGAGCAGAGTCCTCCAGCAGAGTATTTCAGGAGAGGAGAGTTATAGAGGAAGGAGCATTTTCAGCATTGTTCTCTCGCACCTTCTGGTTCCTCTTCTTCTGCTGATGTCATAATGAAGTCCTGAGTGAAATAAAGTTCACAATCAGTAGATAATTCTTCTAATATGGGGTCACCCTCCTCACCCGACTCTCACACTTACCGTCGTTGTGAGGGGCTCGCTTTCCTCTTTTGCTGAAAAAAACAGAACATTGAGGGAATCATTATCACCGACCTCCTCCTCTGCGTCCCATAAAAATCAGAATGATTCAGAATTGGAAGGGCAGCCACATGTAGCGAGGAGCTAAAATGTGACTTTCCACGCATGCACAGGGCAGTTAGATTGCATGGAATGTTTGTTGGGTTTTCAGGTTTGACGAGATGATGTTGGGATGATATTAGATGCCCATTTTATACAGCGCTGTACCTGACCAGGGGGTGCCAACCGTCTCTTCACTCCACGCGCTCCAGGTCACCATAAACTCCTCTTTCGCCCTCACGCGCACCACATGCCGTCTCCTCTGCAGCGCATCGTTGATCATGAAGTGCTCGTCAAAGGTCGTCCCCTGAGGGAAGCAGAATTTCACAATTGTAAGATTACAGAACGGTCACCTAGTTCTTGCTCCATTAACTTTATAATTCTTTATGAATAGTAGTACAGCAGTCTACTTATATGCTTTCTTGATTAGGACAGGTGTGAACTGTCCTTTTCTCATTGAACCATATGACCTGAACGCAGGATGTAATAATCAGTCTCAAGTTTTTACCATCTGCTGGTCATTACTTAGAACTGCAGCTCAGATCAGTGCAGTGCACACCTGCCCTAATCAAGAAAACGTTTAAGTAGATTGCTGGACATTCAGCTATTGCCATTGCTTTCATGATTAGGACAGGTGTGAACTGTTCTACTCTCATTGAACCACATGACCTGAGGGAGCCGCTGTATTTTATCCAGACCAGTAGCAGAAACTATTAGGTTTGCACCATCTTCTGAGGACGTACACCGCATCTCTCTTGCTTGGTAGTTAGCTGTCGACCATGGTGACAGTGCATGTCTACTGAACTCCACAACACAGGATGTAATAATCAGTCTCAAGTAGATTGCTTAAAATTCAGCTATTGCCATTGCTTTGATGATTAGGACGGATGTGAACTCTTTTATTCTCATTGAAACACATGACCTTCCATGAAGAAGCTGTTGTATTTTATACAGCCCAGAAGCAGAAACTATTAGGTTTACAGCATCTGGCCACCAGCCTGCTGACTGCAACTCTCTTCTGTTTCCTTGAACCATCTTCTGAGGGCTTACACTGCATCTACCTTCCTTGGTTGTTGGCTGTCAACCCTGGTGACAGTGCATATCTACTGAACTCCACAATGCAGGATGTAATAATCAGTGTCAAGTTTTTGCCTTCTGCTGGTGCACACCTGCCTTAATCAAGAAAAAATTTAAGTAGATTGCTGGACATTCAGCTATTGACATTGCTTTCTTGATTAGAACAGGTGTGAACTGTTCTATTCTCATTGAGACACATGACCTGCCATAAAGAAGCGGCTGTATTTTATCCAGACCAGAAGCAGAGACTATTAGGTTTGCAGCATCTGGCCTGCAGCATCTACCTTCCTTGGTAGTTGGCTGTCAACCCTGGGGACAGTGCACATCCACTGAACTCTACAACGCAGAATGTAATAGTCAGTCTCAGGTTTTTGCCATCTGCTAGTCATTACTTAGAACTGCAGCTCAGATCTGTGAAGTGCACACCTGCCCTAATCAAGAAAGCGTTTAAATAGACTGCTGGCCTGACTACGAGACCTATTACAAAGCCACCCATGTGTCACGCATCCTGGAATGGTTTCCCTGTCCCCTCCTGAAGGCTTCTGTCGCCATAGAACACGACTTAGCACCGGTAGACCTCCGGGCACTTCTATGGGGGTATAAAACCGATCTTGCCCGTATGCCCCCTCCCTCGCCGCTAACACTCGCCTCTCTCAGACTCTGGTATAATAGGGGTTTGTGCTCCACTCTGTCCTCTGACCCCTCCCCGTTATCTTCCTTGTTTGACAACCCCGCTTTCCCCCCAAGGTGTAGGAGCGACAACATTGGGGACCTTTACATGGCCCGATTGGCCCTAAGCGCACTCCTTTGTGCACCCACTACAACGGACACCGGTCACGCCGACAGGATCCCACGACTGGCTCACCACCCTCCACTTATCCACGTTCCCAAAACATTTACATTCTTCCTCCCAAATCCACCGCTCCTATACAGAATTTGAACGGCTGTGCTCCCTCTCTGAAACACCCAGACACCTTCTTTCGACCATATACTGTCTCCTAGAAGCTCTTACACATGATGACCTGCCACCTTACACCAGGATGTGGTCTGCAGACTTGGGAGAGGACATCCCCTGACCAGATTGGCAGACCGCATTTCATTTTACTCACAAATCCACAATATCCTGCTATTCGCAGGAAAAGAACTACAAGATTCTTTCAAGATGGTACAGGGACCCCTCCACATTACACAAAATGTTCCCATCTACTCCAGCATCCTGTTGGCGATGTACTTCCTCTACAGGGACCTATCTACATGTCTGGTGGGAATGCGAGAGGATCCGTCCCCTTTTGGATTCAGGCATTTGAATGTTATAATAACATTTATGATGAAACGCTGATACCTTCCCCTAAGGTTGCCCTTCTTTCAATACTCCCTGGGTCAATACCATCACAGAAACGGAACCTCCTCCGTTTTTTTATGCCCTAAGCTAGACAGCTCATCCCATCATTTTGGAAGACAACCACTACTCCTCCCTTGTCACGATGGGTCTCGATTATGAACGATACCATGAGAATGGAAGAGATGCTGGCCCTTGACAATGACACCTTTGATAAGTATATATATGGTAAGTTGATATTGATAAGTATAACTATAGTCCATCTGGCTCCGCTTCTCTGCCTCCGATACACTCGCCAACATGCTGTTGACCCCAACACGATCACCCTAACATGTAACCTGAGAGTGGGGTGGGCAGGGTATGTACCCAAGGGTCCCCCCCCCCCCACTGTCCCCTAGTAACTCCTTTCTTTGAATGTCTCCCCAGCAGCCCTTACGCTCTTCTACGACTTTCTCTCTCTTACTTTTCCTCCTTTTTTTTTCCTCCTTTCAATTCACACCCAATACTGGGTCGCTCCCCCCTTCTTCTTCCCTTTTTAATATTAATCTCTAAAAATTTGTGCATACAATCTTATCATGAACGACGAGGCTCTTCTAGCCAAAATTACTTCTTGCGCCAAGTGACGGTCGTTGATGTTAATAATACACCGTATGACAATAAGAGTGAAGATGTGGGCGATAGCCATTGGGCTGACTCATCACATATGTTTACTTGCGATTGTCGCCAGACTGTAACTTTATACGCTGTTCCTTGTATTTTCTGTTAAACTACCAATAAATATATTTTCAACCCTAAATTGACTGCTGGACATTCAGCTATTGGCATTTCTTTCATAATTAGGACAGGTGTGAACTGTTCTATTCTCATTGAACCACATGAGCTTCCATAAAGGAGCTGCTCTATTTTATCCAGACAAGAAGCAGAGACTATTAGGTATGCAGCATCTGGACACCAGCCTGCTGACTGCTACTCTCTTCTGTTTCCTTGAACTGTCTTCCGAGGACTTACACCGCATCTGTCTTCCTTGTTGGCCCTGGTGACAGTGCACAGTAGAGCTGCACAATTAATCGTTAAAAAAATCGTGATCTCGATTCAACCCCCCTGATGATCTCTGTTGCAGAGTTTGCTGATTCTTTCATATAACAAGTGGAGAGACTTATCTGTCCACTGAGCTGTCAAAAGAAAACATCTGGACAGTCTGCCAAGTTTCAAAAAGAAACATTGTATAACTCTTCCTTCTTAGATCAAAGGGAAACTTCTGGGTGTAAAGAAAAAAATCCAGGCAGTCTGTCAAGTTTTAAAACAACCTGTAAATGCAGAAACTTTAACCACTTAGTCTAAATCTTTTTCTGACACTTGTTTCTTAAGTTAAAATCAATATTTTTCGCTATAAAATTACTTGGAACCCCCAAACATTATATATATTTTAGCAGAGACCCTAGGGAATAAAATATCAATTGCTGCAATATTTTATGTCACACTGTATTTGCCTGGCGGTCTTTCAAACGCAATTTTTTGGGAAAAAATACACTTGAAAAAAAAAACCCAAAACGAAACAGTAAAGTTAGCCCAATTTTTTTGTTTTAATGTGAAAGATGATGCTACGCCGCGAGAATCGTAAGAGAATCGTGATCTATCTTCTAAGCAAAAAAAATCGTGATTCTCATTTTAGCCAGAATCGTGCAGCTCTAGTGCACAGCCACTGAACTCCACAATGCAGGGTATAATATTCAGTCTCAAGATGTTGCCGTCTGCTGGTCATTACTTAGAACTGCAGCAGTGCACACCTGCCCTAATCATGAACTTGTTTAAGTAGACTGCTGCACATTCAGCCATTGCTTGACTTTAGATAATATATCATTCTGTTTCACACATTTTGTTTATGGACTTTTGAGCACCGAGCACTGCAAGATTTAAAGGGAACCGCAAACTTTATATATTTTGATTGGCACCATGTACATTTGAAGATTTGCACTGAGGATTGCATGATGTAAAGGGGATTGTGAACTCATTTTTCACACATTCTGTGTTAGCGAGCTCTTAGCTAGGGGAGGGGACTGATTTTAGCTGCACAGGGATATCTGTACTTTTGTTGCACTGGTTGCAGATGGCAGAGATAAGGAAAGGTGTGTGCGGAGTACATTTTTCTTTCCAGTTTCCACCCCCACAAGGTTTCAGTTTCGCAAAAGATGTTTTTGTCAAGGTGCAAAAAAAGTTGAACCCTAATATGGATTTTTTACATTTTTTTATATCTGTACTTCATTTCTCCAGTACCAACTGTCAGCCTGCAGCAGCTGGAAAATGTAGGGGAGGTTGGTGGTGAAGTGATTATTATTTTTTTCCAGTTATATTATTAGATAAAAATTTTATATTGGTGCAGCTTGGACATGAACTAAAATATGTCTTCTCCGGAACCAAATTGCAAAGGACTTTGTATTAAAGCTGGTCATATATGGATTGAAATTTGGCCAATTCAGCAGGGAATGACCAGCTGTACACTCTAGTTTGACTGTGACAATCACAAGTGTAGAACAGATATTGTAACATTAATTTTTTTAAAATTTGGTCACGTTTAAACATCATTAACTTTTATACAGCACCTAGGTGAGATATTATCCACCCCTGTGTACTAAAAGTATTAAGTTCATTAAATCACTTCACTATATCTTAATTTCTTAGACTCTAATTCAGCTGGGACAATCACAGGTGTAAAATAAAAACTGTAACATTATTTAAACGGAGATTTGGTCACATTTAAACATCATTACCTTTGATAAAGCACTTAGGTGAGATGGTATCCACCCCTGTGTACTAAAAGTATTAAGTTTATTAATTCAGTATATCCTCATTTCTTAGACTCTAATAATTCAGCTGGGTCAATCACGGGTGTAGGACATATATTGTAACGCTATTTAAAAGGAGATCTTGGTCACATTTAAACATCATTAACATTGACAAAGCACCTATGTGAGATATAATTCCACCCCTGTGTACTAAAAGTATTACGTTCATTAATTCATGATATCCTCATATCTTAGACGCTAATTCAGCTGGGTCAATCACGGGTGTAAAACAAAACTTTTAACATTATTTAAAAGAGATTTGGTCACATTTAAACATCATTAACTTTTATAAAGCACCTAGGAGAGATATTCTCCAGCCCTGTGTACTAAAAGTATTCAGTTCATTAAATCACTATATATTAATCTTAGTTTCTAATTCAGCTGGGACAATCACAGGTGTAGAACAAAATATTGTAACATTATTTAGAAGGAGATTTGGTCACGCTGAAACATCATTAACTTTTATAAAGCTCCTAAGAGAGATGGTATCCACCCCTGTGTACTAAAAGTATTACATTAATTAAATCACTATGTCTCAATTTCTCAGGCAGCTCAGGGAGGGTGTACAGGAGGGCGAGCGCTCAGGGCGGGTGTACAGGAGGGAGAGGGCTCAGGGAGGGTGTACAGGAGGGAGAGCGCTCAGGGTGGGTATACGAGGGGGAGAGAGGTCAGGGAGGGTGTACAGGAGGGAGAGTGCTCAGGGCAGGTGTTTGGGGGGAGAGAGCTCAGGGAGGGTGTACAGGAGGGAGAGTGCTCAGGGCAGGTGTACGGGGGGGGGAGAGAGCTCAGGGAGGGTGTACAGGAGGGAGAGTGCTCAGGGCAGGTGTACGGGGGGGAGAGAGCTCAGGGAGGGTGTACAGGAGGGAGAGTGCTCAGGGCAGGTGTACGGGGGGGAGAGAGCTCAAGGAGGGTGTACAGGAGGGAGAGTGCTCAGGGAGGGTGTACAGGAGGGAGAGTGCTCAGGGCAGGTGTACAGGGGGGAGAGAGCTCAGGGAGGGTGTACAGGAGGGAAAGTGCTCAGGGAGGGTGTACGGGGGGGGGGGGAGCTCATGGAGGGTGTACAGGAGGGAGAGTGCTCAGGGCGGGTGTACGGGGGGGAAGTGCTCAGGGAGGGTGTACAGGAGGTAGAGCGCTCAGGGCGGGTGTATGGGGGGGGAGTGCTCAGGGAGGGTGTACAGGAGAGAGAGCGTTCAGGGAGGAGATACAGGAGGAATAGAGCAGCGGGGGTTGTTCCCTCCTTCTAGCTCTGCAGGGGTGGAGCACTATCCAGCACTTCACCAGCTGATTGGCAAGTATAGCAGTACCTCTATTGGATCTGTGCATTTTATGGTAACAGACTTACATTGGAGACATGCTGGGTGCCCTCCACATGGTACTGCACTTGGTACTGAAGCTGATAGAAGTTGTTCAGCCATGTCCTGGGGGGCGACCAGGAGACCCGGAGCTTGCGGGGCTGGTGCTCCAACGAGGTGACCGTCACATTGATTGGGGGGTCGGGCTGCACTGGGGTGGGGGGAGGAAATGACAGAACACCGGAAATACATTAATAATGGACAATTATAGAGTCACATTTCTTTAACTAATACAAAAAATAGCCAATGCCTGACATGTATAAAACATGTAATATGATTATCTTCTATGATCGCTAGCTCCATCTAGTGGCTATAAAGTGGTATTTTCCAGATGAACCTCAATCAAAAAAAAAACAAACAACTGTATTATGGCCACTAGATGGAGCTGACGATCATAGGAGATGATTATATTACAAACAATGCAGTGATTATTTGATCATTCGTGGTGCCTGTGTGAATCCTTCAGCCATCTAAACAAGCAATTTTTTTTTATACATGTGTCTGTGACCACCCACCCCCGCCACTAAGCTTAAAAAGCCATCATCATATAAGGTGGTGGCTTGTTTTTTTTAAATTAAATTCAGATGTGACCCTGACATTCTGATTGGGAGAAGTGGCCACGCCCATGGGGGATATTCAAATATTGGCACAGGTAGCCAGCAGTGAAGGAACCCATAAGCAGAATGTTTCCAAATAGGGATTGGGAGGGGGGAGGTCATGTTCAGTGTGGCAGTGCTTACTTGTAGCCCAAACAGTTAGAAGGCAGGGTCCTGGGGGGGGCGAGGTCTACAGAGCTTTGGGTGGTATCCTCCTCTGAGCACCATAGGGGTGGGACACTACTACTCATGCCCCGCCCACGCGGATTTCCTGCCATTGTACCTAGCATCTCTGAGGTGCTGTCCACTGTGTTGCTGGTCTGGCTGTCTGTCCGACCGATGACGCAGAGGGACAAGACGTGCCGTCCAGTGTCTCCTTCCTTGTACAGCGTAGAGCAGGTGAATTTACCGGCCAATGGGATGTAAGTGCAGCGGTTCTTTTTGTGGTTCCCTTTCAGCCTGTAGGGGGGGGGGGAACAGAGAGAACAACCGACTCAGCATGCGTGCAATCGATAATTTGAGCACAAATTTTACAAAACGCCTCCAATGTCACGCCACTTACATCCACGCAATGAGCGTGACCTTGGCGTGTGGGCGGAGCTCCCTCGTGGTCTGCCAGTCGCAGGTGATGTTGTGGGTGGGGTGGCGGATGTAACACGAGATCTGCGGCTTCTCAATGTCATCTGAAAATAGAAAGAGTTTGGCCTCACAAAAAAAAAAAAGAAAGACCCCTAACCTCATTTGTGACCCCTGTGTGGGCGTGTTGGTTTACCCCGGACAATGGAAAGCCACTGTCGCTCACCTTTCACAAGCAACTGCGTGGTACAGGCGGGGGTGCCGTCCCGGTGACAGGTGTAGGTATCCTCATCCTCATAGCCGATAGATGTCAGGGATAGGTGGGAGCCGTCCTGCAGCTTCCTCGTCTGGTTGTGGCGACTCCACCAAGTCTGACCGTGGCAGCCGGGACAGGTCAGGTTCACGTCCGAGTGGAGTTGGACCACCTGGGTGTTCTCCGAGAGCACTGGGGTAGAGAAAAGGGTGAGGATGACGCATGAAGCCAAATGGCAGCAATGCAAAGGGCAGCTTCAGGCCCCCCAATAATTTAAGGCTTCTAAAAGTGAGTTTAAGGCATGCTAAAGCAGACTCTCAAAAAGTGCCCTTAAAGTAAAACTAAACTCTGGTCTAAAAAATGTAATTCGATTCACCCGTGTATTTCTAACTCAAAAGGTCCCTTCTATTGTTTGCAGCCACCTCCAAATCTCCAAATTCCTTTTTTTTTCCTTTACTGCTGTGATCCTGTTAGAGGGTGGCTGTAAGTTGGAAACAAAGCCACTTTCTCCTCCTTGTTCCTGAAATGGACTAAGGACTATGGATTATATATTATGGACTATGGATTATAGACTATAGACTATGGATGATATATTATGGACTATGGATTATAGACTATGGATTATATATTATGGACCACAAAAAATCTGGGGCTAGAGCCCATAGCAGCGTAGTAAAGAAAGTCATACACTTGGGTGAGCATACACATGTATATACAGTAATATATGTGTGTGTGTGTATATATATCCCCAGAGAGCCCCCCACTTACATCAGGGTCCCCAGAGAGCCCCCCTTATATCAGGTTCCCCAGAGAGCCTCCTCCTTACATCAGAGTCCTCAGAGAGCCTCCCCCTTTCATCAGGGTACCCAGAGGGTCCCCCACTTACAACAGGGTTCATAGAGAGCCCCCCTTACATTAGGGTCCCCAGAGAGCCTCTCCCTTGCATCAGGGTACCCAGAGGGCCCCCCACTTACATAAGGGTCCCCAGAGAGCCTCCCAGAGAGCCTCCCCTCCCCTTGGGGACCCCTGCAGAGACACGGGGCTATTGGCCCCAGATTCGGGGCTATAGCCCCAAAAGCCACCCCCTAGTGACGCCCCTGTTATGGACTATGGATTATAGACTATGGATTATATATTATGGACTATGGATTATAGACTATGGATTATATATTATGGACTATGGATTATAGACTATGGACTATAGACTATGGAATATGGATTATAGACTATGGACTATGGATTATAAACTATATATTATATACTATGGACTATGGATTATTGACTATGATTAATGGACTATGGACTATGGACTATATATTATAGACTATAGGCTATGGATTATGGGCTATAGTTTATGGACTATAGACTATGAATTATAGACTATGGACTGTGCATTATAGACTATAGACTATGGACTATGGAATATGGATTATAGACTATGGACTAGGGATTATAGACTATGGACTATAGACTATGGACTATGGATCATAGACTATGGATTATAGACTATGGATTATAGACTATGGACTATGGAAAATAGACTAATGATCATAGACTATGGACTATAGACTATGGACTATGGATTTTAGACTATGGAAACAGGCTATGAATTATAAACTATGGACTATAGATTATAGACTATGGATTATAGACTATGGATTATAGACTATGAACTATGGATTATAGACTATGGACTATAGACTATAGATTATAGACTATGGACTATAGACTATGTATTTTAGACTATGGATTATAGACTATGGACTATGAATTATAGACTATGAACTATGGACTTTGGACTATAGATTATAGACTATGGATTATAGATTATAGACTATGGATAATGGACAATGTATTATGGACTATGGACTATGGATTATAGACTATAGATTTTGGACTAGGGATTATGGACTATGGATTCTTGATTCTAGACTATGAATTTTGGACTATGGATTATGGACTAGGGACTATGGATTATTGACTATGAAATATGGACTATGGGTTATAGACTATGGACTACAGACTATGGACTACGAACTATAGATTATAGACTATGAACTATGGGTTATGGACTAGGGACTATAGATTATAGACTATAGACTATGGATTATAGACTATGTGCTAGGGACTATGAACTATGGATTATGGACTACAGACTATGGATTATAAACTGTGGATTATGGACTAGGGACTATGGATTTTGGACAATTGATTATGGACTAGGGTCTATGGATTGTTGACTATGGAATATGGACTATGGATTATAGACTATGGACTACGAACTATAGATTATAGACTATGAACTATGTGTTATGAACTAGGCACTATAGACTATAGACTATGGATTATAGACTATGTGCTAGGGACTATGGATTTTGAACTATGGATTATGGACTACAGACTATGGATTATAAACTGTGGATTATGGACTAGGGACTATGGATTTTGGAAAATGGATTATGGACTACAAACTATAGATTATAGACAATGGACTATGGGCTAGGGACTATAGGATTATGGACAGTGGACTATGGATTTTAGACTAGGGACTATGAATTATTGACTATGGAATACAAACCATAGATTATAGACTATGGACTACAGACTAGGGATTAAGGACTACGGATTATAGATTATAGACAACAAACTATGGTTTATGGGCTTGGGACTGGATTCTGGACTAAGAATTATGGACTACAGACCAGAGAGTATGGATTATGGATTATGGACTACAGACCAGAGAGTATGGATTATGGATTATGGACTACAGACCAGAGAGTATGGATTATGGATTATGGACTAGGGATGCATAGTGTATATAGAGCAGTGTACATGACCCCAACAAACGTGTACTGCTTATCCTTACAAGAGGAAGTGAGGGGAAAAAGGAGAGGTTCAGGATCTAATGGAGGATGTTACAAGGAGGCAGACAACATAGTAAGAGATTAGATTAAAGGGCCATAAGCAGTGGATGTGTATAATATAATTTTGCAGATTGAGGATATCTTTGGTGTCACTTTAAGGCATGCTAAAGTGGCCTCTCAGTGGTACCCTATGTATTGTTTAAATGATGGCATGAAGGAGGGACTCTCCATGTTGCAGTCGGGCACACTGCGATTTATGGCAGTGACCAGCCTGTTGCGATGGCTGAACCGCACAGCCAGATTGCCACCCTCTGCTGTGAACGTTCTTTGCGGTCTGGAAACCCCAACAAACCAAGTTCAGGGAAGGAAAAGGAAGACGAGCGCCCTGCATCCGCCCAGAGAAGAAAGTGCAGAGTCTCAGGATGTCACCCCAGCTCACCCGCTGCCTATGCAAATCACCCCGATTTACATACTGGAAACCGTAACATCTGCAGAAGGGCGCTAACCACCACAGGAGAAAGAGAGCCAAAACCCCGGCCTGAACCCCTGCACCATGAAACATCTCCCTCCAGCTAAAACTGGATTATATGTAGACTAATAGGGAACTCTATTGGGGTTGAGCTTATTCTGAGGGGTTCCCACCATCCCTGTGCTGAGTTCCCGGGTCTGTACATCCGCTGTGCCCATTATGAGGGGTTCCCACCATCCCTGTGCTGAGTTCCCGGGTCTGTACACCCGCTGTGCCCATTATGAGGGGTTCCCACCATCCCTGTGCTGAGTTCCCGGGTCTGTACACCCGCTGTGCCCATTATGAGGGGTTCCCACCATCCCTGTGCTGAGTTCCCAGGTCTGTACACCCGCTGTGCCCATTATGAGGGGTTCCCACCATCCCTGTGCTGAGTTCCCGGGTCTGTACACCCGCTGTGCCCATTATGAGGGGGTCCCACCATCCCTGTGCTGAGTTCCCGGGTCTGTACACCCGCTGTGCCCATTATGAGGGGTTCCCACCATCCCTGTGCTGAGTTCTCAGGTCTTTACTCCCGCTGTGCCCATTATGAGGGGTTCCCACCATCCCTGTGCTGAGTTCCCGGGTCTGTACACCCGCTGTGCCCATTATGAGGGGTTCCCACCATCCCTGTGCTGAGTTCCCGGGTCTGTACACCCGCTGTGCCCATTATGAGGGGGTCCCACCATCCCTGTGCTGAGTTCCCAGGTCTTTACACCCGCTGTGCCCATTATGAGGGGTTCCCACCATCCCTGTGCTGAGTTCCCAGGTCTGTACACCTACTGTGCCCATTATGAGGGGTTCCCACCATCCCTGTGCTGAGTTCCCGGGTCTGTACACCCGCTGTGCCCATTATGAGGGGTTCACACCATCCCTGTGCTGAGTTCCCGGGTCTGAAAACCCGCTGTGCCCATTATGAGGGGGTCCCACCATCCCTGTGCTGAGTTCCCAGGTCTTTACACCCGCTGTGCCCATTATGAGGGGTTCCCACCATCCCTGTGCTGAGTTCCCAGGTCTGTACACCTACTGTGCCCATTATGAGGGGTTCCCACCATCCCTGTGCTGAGTTCCCGGGTCTGAAAACCCGCTGTGCCCATTATGAGGGGTTCCCACCATCCCTGTGCTGAGTTCCCAGGTCTGTACACCTACTGTGCCCATTATGAGGGGTTCCCACCATCCCTGTGCTGAGTTCCCGGGTCTGTACACCCGCTGTGCCCATTATGAGGGGTTCACACCATCCCTGTGCTGAGTTCCCGGGTCTGAAAACCCGCTGTGCCCATTATGAGGGGTTCCCACCATCCCTGTGCTGAGTTCCCGGGTCTGTACACCCGCTGTGCCCATTATGAGGGGTTCCCAACATCCCTGTGCTGAGTTCCCGGGTCTGTACACCCGCTGTGCCCATTATTAAGGGTTCCCACTGCAAACATCCACATTTCCCAGGTGGATGGGAATAGAGTCAGGAACCTTGATGGATCCTGCATGGACTTATGAAAGATCTCGCCCAGTTTTGGGGGATTCTCACTCCTCCTGCTGCAATTCCCATGTTATCAATTAAAAAAAAAATCCAAAAATGGAGGGAGGAGTCTGTTATCATCACGACACTTTTAATAGGCAAATTGGTTCCTGTGTTGTGGTGGTTTCTTCCTCTTCTAGATGTACAACCTTCAGAACATACAATGTACAGAACACACAATAATACATTATGTAAGAATGACTCACCCATCCCCCGCTATACCAGGGGAACTCAGAACCTGTGCTGACTCAGACAATCAGACATCGAATAATGATAATAAACAGGATAGAGGGAAATGTGTCTGTACATGGCAGAGAGGGAACTGGAAGATCAGGACTTCCCCTGGAAGATTTACATGAAAGTCATTTTGGTGACTTTTACACGTACGTTTACTTGTTTGCTGTTCCATATTTTCAGGCAGGGCCGGCGCTACCACCAGGAGAACTAGGCAGCTTCCTAGGGAGCACTGCGCCCGGGGCGCAGCCACATACCTCTGGTTTCTGTACGCTTCCCCACACAAGGCTCCATTCACAAAGCGGCATCTTACTGCATCTGAGTAACTGTCATGGTTGTTAAGGAGCGGGCGGCCGCCACGTCCTTGGCAACCGATGAGCCATCAACTGTCAACGGGGTCCACCGCTGACAGACCAATGTAAAGAAAAGAATTGCTGGCATTAAAAAAAAATGGCGTGGGCCCCACTCCAATCCATACCAGGCCTGATATCGTTCAGGAGGGGTGCCCGCTCCCCCCCCCCACCCCCTTTCCACACCCTTGTTATTTTTTGGCATGGGGTTCCCCTCAAAATCCATACCAGACCTGATGGGTAAAAATTTTCTGTGATTTTTTTAATGCTCACAATTCTTTTCTATATATTCAACTGTCAACGGGAAACCCCGCTGACAGCCGATGACTTATTGGTTGTTAAGGACGCGGCGGCCGCCTGCTCCTTAACAACCATGTTGTTTTACTTAAAGAATTTTGAAGTCTTATTTTTTTTTTTTGGAGGGGTGGGGGAGGGGTGCAAGTAGCTGGTCCTGCCTAGGGTGCAAAATAGTCTGGCACTGGCCCTGTTACCAGGACTGTGTTTAATACGGTATGGAGTACTTTTCCCTTCCCTCTCCTCTCCTCTCGCCTCCCCTCCTCTCGCCTCTCCACTACTTTCCATTTCCTTCCTCTCCCCCCCCCCCCCTTTTTTTCTTCTTCACTATTTCCTTTTCTGCTCTATTTTCCCATCTTCTCTCCAATCTTGTCTTCTCCCATCCTTTCTCCTTTCCCATATTTTATTCTCCCATCCTTTCTCCTTTCCCATATTTTATTCTCCCATCCTCTCTCCTTTCCCATATTTTATTCTCCCATCCTCTCTCCTCTTCCTCCTCTCCCATCTTTTACTTTTCTTTCCTCTCCTCTCCTTTCCGCTGTTCTCCCCTCCCTTCTCTCATTTCTTCTCCTCTCTTCTTCCATCATCTCCTCTTCTCCCATTTTCTTTTCCTCTCCTCTCCCATCATCTCTTATTCTCATCTCCTCTCCTATCTTCTCTTCTTCTTCTCCTCTTCCCATTTTCTCTTCTTCTCCTCTCTTCTCTTTCTTGTTCTCCTCTCTTCTCTTTCTTCTTCTCCTTCTCCTCTCCCACCTTCTCTTCTCCTCCTCTCCTATCTTCTCTTCCTCTCCTATCTTCTCTTCTTCTCCTTCTCCTCTCCCACCTTCTCTTCTTCTCCTCTCCTATCTTCTCCTCTTCTCGTTCTCCTCTCCTATCGTCTCTTCTCCTTCATCTATCCCATCTTCTCTTCTTCTCCTCTCCTATCTTCTCCTATTCTTCTTCTCCTCTCCTATCTTCTCTTCTTCTTCTTTCCTATTTTCTCTTCTTCTCCTTCTCCTTCTCCTCTCCTCTCCTCTCTTCTTCTCCTTCTCCTCTCCTCTCCTCTCTTCTTCTCCTTCTCCTCTCCTATCTTCTATTCTTCTCCTCTCCTATCTTTTCTTCTTCTTCTTTCCTATCTTCTCTTCTTCTTCTCCTCTCCCATCTTCTCTTCCTCTCCTCTCCTATCTTCTGTTCTTCTCCTTCTCCTCACCTATCTTCTGTTCTTCTCCTTCTCCTCTCCCATCTTCTCTTCTTCTTCTTTCCTATTTTCTCTTCTTCTCCTTCTCCTCTCCTATTTTCTCTTCTTCTCCTTCTCCTCTCCTATCTTCTCTTCTTCTCCTTCTCCTCTCCTATCGTCTCTTCTTCTCCTCTCCTATATTCTCTTCTTCTCCTTCTCCTCTCATATCTTCTTTTCCTCTCCTCTCCCATCTTTTCTTCTCCTCTCCTATCTTCTTCCTTATTTTCTCTTCTTCTCCTTCTCCTCTCCTATCTTCTCTTCTTCTCCTTCTCCTCTCCTATCTTCTCTTCCTCTCCTCTCCCATCTTTTCTTATCCTTTCCTATCTTCTTCTTCCTTATCTTCTCTTCTTCTCCTTCTCCTCTTCTATCTTCTCTTCTTCTTTTCCTTCTCCTCTCCGATCTCCTCTTCTTCTCCTCTCCTATCTTCTCTTCTTCTTCTTTCCTATTTTCTCTTCTTCTCTTTCACCTCTCCTATCTTCTCTTCTTCTCCTTCTCCTCTCCTATCTTCTCTTCTTCTCCTTCTCCTCTCCTATCTTCTCTTCTTCTCCTTCTCCTCTCCTATCTTCTCTTCTTCTCCTTCTCCTCTCCTATCTTCTCTTCCTCTCCTATCTTCTTTTCTTCTCCTCTCCTATGCCATCTTCTCTTCCTCTCCTCTCCTATCTTCTCTTCTTCACCTCTCCTATTTTTTTTTTTTCTTCTCCTCTCCTCTCCCATACCCTTCTTACCATCTTGACATAAATGGTGTACACAGTAATTGTTTTGTAAATAATCATTTTGGAGCACAGACAGTATATAGTTCGGCTCTATATATCTTGCTGAGTGAACGTCTTAGTACGGCAGTCACAATATCAGGCAAACGATTAGAGGAGAACGTATTCAGATATCGGGAGATACTCTCTTCTCATTCACATTCAGCGCAGGCGTTACTCTCGGTCCACATTGGCCGCACATTCAACAATTTAAAGCTGCACACACATTACAATCTATCGGTGCAATCAGTACTGGGACAGATTTGTCTAGTGCCCGGGGGCAAGGATGTGCTCTCTACCAGCTTTGCACATCTAGAGAGGACATTTTTGCCCATTCTTCTTTGTAAAATATCTCAAGTTCTGTCAGATTGGATGGAGAACGTCTGTGAACAGCAATTTTCAAGTCTTGCCACAGATTCTCAATGGGATTTAGGTCTGGACTGTGACTGGGCCATTCTAACACATGAATATACTTTGATGTAAACCATTCCATTGTAGCTCTGGCTGGATGTTTTGGGTCGTTGTCCTGCTGGAAGGTGAACCTCCTCCCCAGTCTCAAGTCTTCTGATGACTCTAACAGGTTTTCTTCTAAGATTGTCCTGTATTTGTCTCCATCCATCTTCCCATCAACTCTGACCAGCTTCCCTGTCCCTGCTGAAGAAAAACATCCCCACCACATGATGCTGCCACCACCATGTTTCACGGTGGGGATGGTGTGTTCAGGGTGATGTGCAGTGTTAGTTTTCCCCACACAAAGCGTTTTACTTTTAGGCCAAAAAGTTGAATTTTGGTCTCCTCTGACCAGATCACCTTCTTCCACATGTTTGCTGTGTCCTCCACATGGCTTCTCACAAACTGCAAACAGGACTTCTTATGACTTTCTTTCTCCAATGTCTTTCTTCTTGTCACTCTTCCATAAAGGTCAGATTTGTGGAGAACACGACTAATAGTTGTCCTGTGGACAGATTCTCCCCCCTGAGCTGTGGATCTCTACAGCTCCTCCAGAGTTACCATGGACCTCTTGGCTCTTCTCTGATGAATGCTCTCCTTGCCCGGCCGGTCAGTTTAGATGGACGGCCATGTCTTGGTAGGTTTGCAGTTGTGCCATACTCTTTCCATTTTCCGATGATGGATTGAACAGAGCTCCGTGAGATGTTCAAAGCTTGGGAGATATTTTTTATAACCTAACCCTGCTTTATACTTCTCCACAACTTTATCCCTGACCTGTCTGGTGTGTTCCTTGGCCTTCATCATGCTGTTTGTTCACTAAGGTTCTCTAAAAACCTCTGAGGGCTTCACAGAACAGCTGTATTTATACTGAGATTAAATGACACTCAGGTGGACTCTATTTACTAATTAGGTGACTTCTGAAGGCAATTGGTTCCTCTAGATTTTATAGTTAGGGGTATCAGAGTAAAGGGGGCTGAATACAAATGCCCCCCCCACACTTTTCACATATTTATTTGTATCATTTATCATTTTCCTTCCACTTCACAATTATGTGACACTTTGTGTTGGTCTATCACATAAAATCCCAATAAAATACATTTACGTTTTTGGTTGTAACATGACAAAATGTGGGAAATGTCAAGGGGTATGAATACTTTTTCAAGGCAGGGTATCGAGGCAACGGGAACATCTGGCGAAATATTAGAACGTGGTGATTGTGTATGTAGTTCAGTCCCCACCATCTGCTTGTGTGAATATTTATTCCAGAGAAGAATTATTCAGTAAAGCCCTGTGTATGTAGTTCAGTCCTCTATGAAGAGATGTGTATGTAGTTCAGTCCTCTATGAAGTGATGTGTATGTAGTTCAGTCCTCTATGAAGAGATGTGTATGTAGTTCAGTCCTGTATGAAGAGATGTGTATGTAGTTCAGTCCTCTATGAAGAGATGTGTATGTAGTTCAGTCCTCTATGAAGAGATGTGTATGTAGTTCAGTCCTCTATGAAGAGATGTGTATGTAGTTCAGTCCTCTATGAAGAGATGTGTATGTAGTTCAGTCCTCTATGAAGTGATGTGTATGTAGTTCAGTCCTCTATGAAGAGATGTGTATGTAGTTCAGTCCTCTATGAAGAGATGTGTATGTAGTTCAGTCCTCTATGAAGAGATGTGTATGTAGTTCAGTCCTCTATGAAGAGATGTGTATGTAGTTCAGTCCTGTATGAAGAGATGTGTATGTAGTTCAGTCCTCTATGAAGAGATGTGTATGTAGTTCAGTCCTCTATGAAGTGATGTGTATGTAGTTCAGTCCTCTATGAAGAGATGTGTATGTAGTTCAGTCCTCTATGAAGTGATGTGTATGTAGTTCAGTCCTCTATGAAGAGATGTGTATGTAGTTCAGTCCTCTATGAAGAGATGTGTATGTAGTTCAGTCCTCTATGAAGAGATGTGTATGTAGTTCAGTCCTCTATGAAGAGATGTGTATGTAGTTCAGTCCTCTATGAAGAGATGTGTATGTAGTTCAGTCCTCTATGAAGAGATGTGTATGTAGTTCAGTCCTGTATGAAGAGATGTGTATGTAGTTCAGTCCTCTATGAAGTGATGTGTATGTAGTTCAGTCCTCTATGAAGTGATGTGTATGTAGTTCAGTCCTCTATGAAGTGATGTGTATGTAGTTCAGTCCTCTATGAAGCGATGTGTATGTAGTTCAGTCCTCTATGAAGAGATGTGTATGTAGTTCAGTCCTCTATGAAGTGATGTGTATGTAGTTCAGTCCTCTATGAAGCGATGTGTATGTAGTTCAGTCCTCTATGAAGTGATGTGTATGTAGTTCAGTCCTCTATGAAGCGATGTGTATGTAGTTCAGTCCTCTATGAAGTGATGTGTATGTAGTTCAGTCCTCTATGAAGAGATGTGTATGTAGTTCAGTCCTGTATGAAGAGATGTGTATGTAGTTCAGTCCTCTATGAAGAGATGTGTATGTAGTTCAGTCCTCTATGAAGAGATGTGTATGTAGTTCAGTCCTCTATGAAGTGATGTGTATGTAGTTCAGTCCTCTATGAAGAGATGTGTATGTAGTTCAGTCCTCTATGAAGAGATGTGTATGTAGTTCAGTCCTCTATGAAGAGATGTGTATGTAGTTCAGTCCTCTATGAAGAGATGTGTATGTAGTTCAGTCCTCTATGAAGAGATGTGTATGTAGTTCAGTCCTCTATGAAGAGATGTGTATGTAGTTCAGTCCTCTATGAAGTGATGTGTATGTAGTTCAGTCCTGTATGGAGTGATGTGTATGTAGTTCAGTCCTGTATGGAGCGATGTGTATGTAGTTCAGTCCTCTATGAAGTGATGTGTATGTAGTTCAGTCCTCTATGAAGAGATGTGTATGTAGTTCAGTCCTCTATGAAGTGATGTGTATGTAGTTCAGTCCTCTATGAAGTGATGTGTATGTAGTTCAGTCCTGTATGGAGTGATGTGTATGTAGTTCAGTCCTGTATGGAGCGATGTGTATGTAGTTCATCATGTGTTAGTGAACTGTTGTGACATTGTTTGTCGAAGTTTTGGCGACCTTTGTACCGCGGTGAGGACACGGCGTTCACTTCGCTGCCCTGGAGACGCGTCGGCGGCCGTCACTTCATAAATATAGTGAGGAGGACGACCTCCTGATATAACGGAATCTAAAGGAAATGTTGTATAATGTATGGCCCAGAGGTGGGGGGGAGGGGAGGGTGTTTGCTCCTATCGGTGGGCGCCCCTCCATTCTCAGCGCACTGTTTTTTACTGTTTTGCATTCGCAGCCTCCCCTGGATACGGCACGGTGACTGCGCTTTCCTCTCCCCCTCCCCCCCTTCGATGCACATGAGCGAGTCCGCTCGGATTGAACGGCAGCAATAAACCTACAAGGCCAACTGATCTTATCTCAGCCAACGTTCTGCAATCACCGAAATATGGAACAGCAACCAAAAAAACCCATAAAGTTGCATTAAAAAAAAAAATAAAACATAAAGTTGCATAAAAAAAAAAAAACAAAGTTGCATAAAAAAAAAAAAGTCCTGAAAAATTGTATGTTAGTGCAAATAAAAAAAGTATCACGGACAGTACTCAATTTTCTATATAATAAAAAAAAAAAAAAACATAAAGTTGCATTAAAAAAAAAAAAAAAAAAAAAAAAAAAAAAGGACTTGCAAGGAAATGAAACAATAAACCAAGTGGGGCTCACTAATAGTGCGGCCTTTAAACGCCCGTCGTTGCAAAGATTTTTTTCTTTTTACAAAAGCTTTATCGCCTTTGAAACATCAGCAAACATCAGAGCCAGCGAACATGACATTCACAGAACATACAACATGGACGTGCGGGTGGGAATCACAAAAAGGTAACATTGTCCTACGATGAAGAGAGTGAAGTGAATCCTGCGTGTAAAGATAGTGAGCTAAAAAAAAAAGATCCATTGGGAAAATAATTAATTAACTAATTAATTAATTCATTAATTTTAAAAAATTTAATAAATAAAAAAAAAAAGATAGTGAGCTCAAAAAAGATCCATAGGGAAATAAATAAATACATAAACAAATAAATAAAAATAAAAAAAAAGAAAAAAGAAAAGATAGTGAGCTAAAAAAAATCCATTGGGGAAAATAAATAAATAAAAATAAATAAAGAAAAAAGAAAAGAAAAGATAGTGAGCTAAAAAAAAAGATCCATAGGGAAAAAATAAATAAATACAGCAAATTAAAAAAAAAAAAAGTGAGCTAAAAAAAAAAAGATCCATAAGGAAAAAAATAAAATAAATAAATAAATAAATAAACAATTAAAAAAAAAAAAAAAAAAGATAGTGAGCTAAAAAAGATCCATAGGGAAATAAATAAATAAATAAAAATTTAAAAAAAATTAAAAATAAAAAAAAGATAGTGAGCTAAAAAAAGATCCATAGGGAAATAAATAAATAAAAAAAAAAAAAAAAAAAAGATAGTGAGCTAAAAAAAGATCCATAGGGAAATAAATAAATAAATAAAAATTAAAAAAAAATAAAAAATAAAAAAAAGATAGTGAGCTAAAAAAACATCCATAGGGAAAAAATAAATAAATAAAAATAAAAAAAAATAAAAAATAAGATAGTGAGCTAAAAAAGATCCATTGGGGGGAAAAAAAAAAAAAAGATAGTGAGTTGCCGGACTCTCCTGCCCTAAACGGGCATTCTCAGTGCCTGCAATATGAGACTGTTCGAGCTGCTGAGTGTTGTGTGTGAAGGCGCTGTCAGCCTGATCTGAAATTTCAGCTGGTGTGCGGTGGGTGAAAGATTAGACGTCATCTACTAAGGCACAATGGAAGACCCGGGTCTCCTCTGTCTGGGGGGGGGGGGGGGTGGTGTGCACTTTGTGGGGGTAGCAGTCGGAGGATCACGGAGGGTGAGGAGAGGTCACCTACCTGGCTTTGGGCAGTGGATGTTGGCGAAGGTCGGGAGAAGTCCGGAGTACATGATGATGAAATAGGAGTACCAGCGTTTGATGCTATCCACCATCTTGGCAGCGAACGGCTGAGCCCTCTCCCGATCTGGGTCTGGTTTGGACCATCTGTGGTGCGGTTGTCTCTATCGGTGGGGTTGAGGCTCTCAGCCGTCTCTTTCCATGTACTGAGCTCTCCTGTGTGGCTCTTCTCTCTCCTGTGTGGCTCTTCTCTCTTCTGAGCCGCTCTCTATAGAGGACTCTATAAGTTCCCAGTCAGCAGAATTTCTCTTCCCCTCCTCTGTACTACTGACTGCTCACCGCCTCTCTCTCTGTCTGTTCACTTTTCAGTCTCACTTCTCTCCTCTCCTCTTCACTCCACCCCCCCCCCCCAAACTCTCCTCTCCTTCTTCTCTTCTCCGCTCCTCTACATTTCTCACGAATGCCGCGTACACACGACCGGGCTTTTCGTCGGACTGAACCCCGAAGGACTTTTTGACGGAGTTCCGACGGAACGGACTTGCCCACACACGATCCCACCAGAGTCCGATCGTTTTCGAACGCGGATGACGTACGGCCGGGCTAGAACAAGGAAGTTCAATGGCCAGCAGCCAATAGCTGACCTCGCGTCCCTTTTTTTGGTCCGTCGGACCAGCATACAGACGAACGGATCTTTCGATCGGACTCCAGTCTGTCGGAAAGATTTGAAACACGTTCCATTTCTAAAGCCCCACAGATTTTTTCGACAGAAAAGGTCCGATGAAGCCCACACACAATCGGATTGTCTGAAGGATTCGTTCCGTCGGACCAGTTCGGTCGAAAAGTCCGGTCGTGTGTACAAGGCATAAGAGTCTGTTCCTCTCCTCCTCTTCTCTCTTCTCTTTTCCCTTCCTTTCTTCTCCTCTCCTCCTCACCCCTGTTCTTCTCTCCTCTAGCTCTCTCCCGTTTTCCTCTCTTCCCTTCCTTCCCTCTCTGCTCCTCTCCTTTCCTTACCCCTTGTCTATTGTCTTTTCCTCTCTTCTGCTTTCTTTATCCATCCTCTCCTCTCTTGTCCTTTCCCCTCCTCTCCTCTCCTGTTCACTCCTCTCCTCTCCCCTTCTCACTTGTCTTATCCCCTCCTCTCCTTTCTTTATTCCTCATCTCTTTTCCTCTCTTGTCCTTTCCCCTTCTCTCCTATCCTGTTCACTCTGCTCCTCTCTTGTCCTTTCCCCTCCTCTCCTGTTCACTCCTCTCCCTTTCTCTCTTGTCTTTTTCCCTCCTCTCCTCTCCTGTTCACTCCTCTCCTTTCCCCTTCTCTCTTGTCTTTTCCCCTCCTCTCCTCTCCTGTTCATTCCTCTCCTCTCCCCTTCTCTCTTGTCTTTTCCCCTCCTCTCCTTTCTTTATCTCTCATCTCTTCTCCTCTCTTGTCCTTTCCCCTCCTCTCCTCTCTTTTCTTTATCCCTCCTTTCTTCTCCTCTCCTCCCTTGTCCTTTCCCCTCCTCTCCTGTTCACTCCTCTCCCCTCCCCTTCTCCTCTCCTTTCTTTATCCCTCCTCATTTCTCCACTCTTGTCCCCCCCCCCTCTCCTCTCCTCTCTCCTGTTCACTCCTCTCTTCTTCTCTCTTCTCATTTCCCCTTCTCTCCTGTTCACTCTTCTCCTCTCCCCTTCTCTCTTGTCTTTTCCCCTCCTCTCTCGTTCACTATACACCCCTTCTCTCTTGTCTTTTCCTCTACTCTCCTTTCTTTATCCCTCCTCTCTTCTTCTCTCTTGTCCTTTCCCCTCCTCTCCTGTTCACTCCTCTCCTCTCCCCTTCTCTCTTGCCTTTTCCTCTCCTCTCCCCTTGTGTCTTTATCTCTCCTCTCTTTTTTTCTCCCCTCTCTCCTCTCCTCTTTTCCCCTCCTTTCCTCTCCTCTCCTCCCTTTAGCTCTTGTCTTCTCCTCTCCTCAACCCTTCTCTGTTTTCTTTTTCTCTCCTATTCTCTCTCTCTTCTATCCCTCCCTCTTACCTTTCCCTTTCATCCTCCTCTTCTCCTCTCCTTTCCCTCCTCTCCTCTCTTCTCCCCTCCCCTCACTTTTTCACCTCTCGTCTCTCCTTTTCCTTCCTCTTACTGCTCCCTCTCTCCTTTCCTTTCCTCTATTCTCCTCTCCTGTCTTGTATACTCCTCTCCTATCTTCTTCCCTTCTCTCTTGTTCCGCTCTCCTGTGTTTTCCCCTTCTCACCTGTTCTTCTCTCCACTCCTCTCTTCTCCTTTCCCCTTCCCTCCTGTTCTCCTCTCCTTTCCCCTTCTCCCTCTTCCCTGAGTTCCTTCCTGTTCTTCTTCCCTCTCTTCTCCCCTTCTCACTTTTCTTCTTCCTTTCTTTCCTTTCCCTTCTGACTTCCCTCATATTCTTCTCTCCTCTTCTTTCCCCTTTCCTTCTTTTTTTCCTCCCCTGTTCTCCCCCCCCCCCCCTTTTTTTCCTCTCCTCTCCTCCCCTCTGCTCTCCCCTTCTCTTCTCTCCTCTCTTTTCCTTTCCCCTTCCCTCCCGTTCTCCTCTCCTAAACGTCTCTCCTCTATTTTTCTATCTTCTCTTCTCTTGCTGTCTTCTAATGGCCCATTGCTTGTCCCCCCCCCCCCCTCCCCTCTCCTCTGAATAAATATTAGGCTGACAGGAAAACATTTGAGGAACCGAGGCCAGATTGAGCTGAAGGTCCCCAGAGGTTGCGCAATCTGGGGCCACTGTTTACTGCTGAAGGGTCAGGATTTGTCACCGCAGCACCTGGCCCCTGGGAGCCGCACTGAGCTCCTCTCCAGGACCCTCACCACCTCTTCCTCTTTCACTCCCTCCCAGGGGCAAATTATGTTCTATTTTTTACTTAACGTTGTAACCGCTCCAAAAATGTATCTAAGATGGTCCATCAACCGGGTCTGAGAAAAAAGAGACCCGGAACCAGAAAGTGAGGAAAATCCAACAAGAAAAGAGAAGAAAAGACAAATCACAGGAGACGTCCCTCACTGGAGAGATTTCTTCTTACTTAATGTTGTGTCTCCATTATGAGGGGTTCCCACCATCCCTGTGCTGAGTTCCCGGGTCTGTACACCCGCTGTGCCCATTATGAGGGGTTCCCACCATCCCTGTGCTGAGTTCCCGGGTCTGTACACCCGCTGTGCCCATTATGAGAGGTTCCCACCATCCCTGTGCTGAGTTCCCGGGTCTGTACACCCGCTGTGCCCATTATGAGGGGTTCCCACCATCCCTGTGCTGAGTTCCCAGGTCTGTACACCCACTGTGCCCATTATGAGGGGTTCCCACCATTCCTGTGCTGAGTTCCCGGGTCTGTACACCCGCTGTGCCCATTATGAGGGGTTCCCACCATTCCTGTGCTGAGTTCCCGGGTCTGTACACCCGCTGTGCCCATTATGAGGGGTTCTCACCATCCCTGTGCTGAGTTCCCGGGTCTGTACACCCGCTGTGCCCATTATGAGGGGTTCCCACCATTCCTGTGCTGAGTTCCCGGGTCTGTACACCCGCTGTGCCCATTATGAGGGGTTCCCACCATCCCTGTGCTGAGTTCCCAGGTCTGTACACCCGCTGTGCCCATTATGAGGAGTTCCCACCATCCCTGTGCTGAGTTCCCGGGTCTGTACACCCGCTGTGCCCATTATGAGGGGTTCCCACCATCCCTGTGCTGAGTTCCCGGGTCTGTACACCCGCTGTGCCCATTATGAGGGGTTCTCACCATCCCTGTGCTGAGTTCCCGGGTCTGTACACCCGCTGTGCCCATTATGAGGGGTTCCCACCATTCCTGTGCTGAGTTCCCGGGTCTGTACACCCGCTGTGCCCATTATGAGGGGTTCCCACCATCCCTGTGCTGAGTTCCCAGGTCTGTACACCCGCTGTGCCCATTATGAGGAGTTCCCACCATCCCTGTGCTGAGTTCCCAGGTCTGTACACCCGCTGTGCCCATTATGAGGGGTTCCCACCATCCCTGTGCTGAGTTCCCGGGTCTGTACACCCGCTGTGCCCATTATGAGGGGTTCCCACCATCCCTATGCTGAGTTCCCAGGTCTGTACACCCGCTGTGCCCATTATGAGGGGTTCCCAACATCGCTCCTGTTGAGAGCTCACCTTCACCATTATTATTTAATTAGCACTTTACTAAACTTTTCCATAAACATAATAAAACAAAAGATAAAGCACACACAGATCTCAGACATTGAATACGGTGATTTTTTTTTTTTTATCATTTTGATTACATTCAACAAAGAAAACAATAAACATTTATATACATTAAATCTCATTTTCCAAGTCAAAAAGAGGAAATGTAGACAGGGTGGCGCTTTGTTGCCCTCTTGTGGCCATTTCAAGCCACTGCAGATGACGTTCCTCAATTCTTCACAGTGTAAGGATTACAGCAAACCTAACTGCAGATTCTCAGCTGCTTCTGTCCTGTAGATACCGAGGTGGGCTATTCCATAAATGAGTACCATGTGGGGTAATGATGTGATCTGCCCCAATTTTCTAATAAGGAACACCGCACCACCAGCACCCATCCAGACTCATATCTTTCTCATCAAAGGTAAAACCCATGGAAGGCTAATAGGATATTGCTGAGGATGCCACATTCAAAGAACCAGGCTGTCTGTGATTTGACCTGAAGCTCTGTGCCGAGTCCTGGCGGGAGGCAATTACAGGAGCAGGGGGTAGAGGAAACAGAATACTGTTGCTATGGTTGCAGGAAGAGGATGCCAGAGACAACCAGGAATATAGCATTTTTTAAAAGGAAGTCTCCATATTTCTACCACTACAGGTTCATTTTAAAGTATATCTGAACCCCAAACTGTGGATAGTTTAGAGAATTTTTTTTCTTTTTTTTGCCATCTGTGTCACCCATTGGGGTGATTTCCTTTTACTTCCTGTCCCGGTAGACACAACAGGAAGTGGTTGGAAATCTCTCCAGAGTGAGGGAAATCCCCTCTTAGTGGTCACCAGAACAGGTGTCTCCACTGGAAGACTTGCCCCCTATTCCGGTCCAGATGACAACCCAAAGTTTTGATTTTTTTTCCGATAATTTTTGCTCTAGATGGAAGCAAAATCCTTCAGTTATGTAACACCCTCTAGTGCGCAACTAGTGTAGGTACATTTATTTTGCTGACTCGTTGATAGTTGTGTGAGTTATTGGGTCGGGTTACTCCAGGTCAGGCTGGAGGACTCCACAGGGGAGGTCTCTGGTAGCTCCCCTTGATTCTGGAAGATTGGCAAAGCTTCTAGAAGTTAGTGGGCGGAGGCCAGGAGGTCCTGATCTGCATACTTGAGGGAATCTGGTCAATCCCCAGGCAGAAGGCCCTGGATCAGCCATTAAATATTGTGGAGCCTGGTCAACAGGAGAGTCGGGTAGAAGATGGAGTGCTGAAGTTTCTGTTGTGGGGCCTGGAAGGGGACCCCGAGGGGCTGGGAGGATCTGCCTCGATGCTGAAGCTGAGGAAAGTAAGGAGAGGAAGGGTGTCTAAATTTTAACAGATGTTTTGAGTGGCATCCATGTTGACCGAAAAGACAATCAAGCTAAACTGAAGGACACCCTTCCGCCCGCTCTTTACAACCAACAAACTGCCAAAGAATTGGCCACCAACCTGAAGACATCTGAGCCCCATCCCGCCACGTAGGTGAAGAGCCGCGGCCCCAGGTGTCGACTTGGGTTAATCGGATAACCACAATTCGCTCCCATGGAAAGGCCAATGTAGAAACCCAGCATCCCAACTACGACTGGCTCCAGACCCTTTGGGACCGGCTTGTTCTTGGAGTCAATGATGGCTGGAGAAAGTAAGGAGAAGAAGCCAAAGAGAGGGATCTCATTACCTTTGGGTCTTGTGCAGAAGACCACATGGCTGGCATGGGAGGATCTGGACAGTAGGAGGCCTAAACAGAAGTCTTGCCCAGTGCAGCAGGAATCAAGGGACAGTGTGAGTACCTCAAGATTTAGTGGCTCCTGTGGGGGTAGCGCTACAGTTACAAAATGGCTATTTCATGTTTTATGAACAAAACTGGAGTTAACCGTTAATTTAACCTTATTAGGTTCTTGTAACGTGACTGAATAAGCATGTGTACACCTTTGAAAGCTTCCTCGAGCCGGCCCATGCAGGCTCAGTGACTAATGGGAAGCAGCAGGGCAGAACCTAGACTTTAGGAAGTCGACATTTGCATGTCAGAGGGTTTGAGGGTCCCAAAAAGCATTGACAGGTGTTAGGAGACACCACAGAAATCATGATATCTAGTCATCTGACACCTGTCATTGCAACTGTTCACCTAGCTTTTCTGTAATTGCTACCTACTGAGTCAAGGACCTGTAACTTTGACTTTCACTTGCTGCATGCTTTTTCCAGGTCCTAGACTCAGAACCTTTGTAGCCAAACACAGCCAGGCATCTAGCATTCTCACTAGCAGGCCAGGAATGGCACCCTTCCTCTCCTGCTAGGTGGATGAGAACAACGCATTGAATGGAACCCAGGTGACATGAACTATTCCTCAAAGATATGGCCCTCAGCAGGTAATGAAGCCTTGGGAGATGCCCTAGCTTCTCTGGGTACCAGACAACCAGCTCTATCCTGGGTACACACAATGCAGCTCTATCCAGAACCCCTCTGCTGCAGCTCTCACCTGTACAACAAAAAAGGTTTAATAACTTCAGTTGTGCCGTAAATAAGGACACTTCCATAAGAGGACACAACAGTAGCCGTTAGTCCATGTGCAATGGGAAGGGACCATTGGGCCAAACTAGGACCACGCAATGGATGGCCATTCAAAGCCGATGACACAAAGAGTTGTCCAAATTGATGGTGAAGACTGGAATCTCCTTCATTTTTTCTGCTGGGGTCTCCACGTAGGTAGCCTCTTCCGCTTTGGTTTCCTGTGCCGGGTGGTGGATCTCCACCAGGATCTGGTACAGCAAGGTGCCAAAAAGAGCACCCACGCATGGTGCTACGATGGGCACCCACCACCAGTTTTTTCCGGCTCTGTAAAGGAGAAATAAAGCTTGGTTATTATTGCAGGGCTGTCCCTGGACTGGTTGATGGTTGATACGCCTATGAATACCCCACCAATGGGTCAGTGACACCATTGTGGAAGAACCATCATGGTGGAGTTATCACCCACTGAAAAATTTTCCTTAAGTCCTCGTTTACACTTGTTTCAAAATGTGGCATTGGACACATTTTATTCAAGCGCTCTGAATGCCAATCAGAGCTCCTGTCACTAAATATAATGGTGACCTTACAGTCCTGGTCACACGTTGTATTTGCTCCGCTTCAAAAATGGGGTGAGTGGGGACTGGAGAGAGAGGACTGAGCGGCAGAGGATCAGCAGAGCTGATTGACCGAAGCAGGAAAAACTAGCAATGTCACGTGTTGTGCACTGCATTGGAAAAATATAGCGGGAGGTGAGGGGGACTGGGGGGGGGAAAGATGAGCAAACCAGAGGATCAACAAAGCCGGGGGTTACTACTGAGTGGGAGATCAGCAGAACTGAGGGTTACTACTAAGCGGGGAATCAGCAGAGCTGGGGGGTTACTACTGAGCGGAGGATCAGCAGAGCTGGGGGTTACTACTGAGTGGGAGATCAGCAGAGCTGGGAGTTACTACTGAGTGGGGGATCAGCAGAACTGAGGGTTACTACTAAGCTGGGAATCAGCAGAGCTGGGGGGTTACTACTGAGTGGAGGATCAGCAGAGCTGGGGGTTACTACTGAGTGGGAGATCTGCAGAGCTGGGGGTTACTACTGAACGGGGATCGGCAGAGCTGGGGGTTACTAACGAACAGGGAATCAGCAGAGCTGGGGGGTTACTACTGAGCAGAGGATCAGCAGAGCTGGGGGTTACTACTGAGTGGGAGATCAGCAGAGCTGGGAGTTACTACTGCATGGGGGATCAGCAGAACTGAGGGTTACTACTAAGCTGGGAATCAGCAGAGCTGGGGAGTTACTACTGAGCGGAGGATCAGCAGAGCTGGGGGTTACTACTGAGTGGGAGATCTGCAGAGCTGGGGGTTACTACTGAGTGGGGGATCAGCAGAGCTGGGGGTTACTACTGAGTGGGGGATCAGCAGAGCTGAGGGTTACTACTAAGCGGGGAATCAGCAGAGCTGGGGGTTACTACTGAGCGGGGATCAGCAGAGCTGGGGGTTACTACTGAGTGGGAGATCTGCAGAGCTGGGGGTTACTACTGAGTGGGGGATCAGCAGAGCTGGGGGTTACTACTGAGTGGGGGATCAGCAGAGCTGGGGGTTACTATTGAGTGTGAGATCAGCAGAGCTGGGGGTTACTACTGAGTGGGGGATCAGCATAGCTAGGGGTTACTACTGAATGTGGGATCAGCAGAGCTGGGGTTTATTACTGAGTGGGGGATCAGCAGAGCTGAGGGTTACTACTGAGCGGGGGATCAGCAGAGCTGGGGGCTACTGCTGAGCAGAGGATCAGCAGAGCTGGGGGTTACTACTAAGTGTGAGATCAGCATAGCTAGGGGTTACTACTGAGTGGGGGATCAACAGAGCTGGGGGCTACTGCTGAGCAGAGGATCAGCAGAGCTTGGGGTTACTACTGAGTGGGGGACCAGCATAGCTAGGGGTTACTACTGAGTGGGGGATCAACAGAGCTGGGGGTTATTGCTGAGCGGGGGATCAGCAGAGCTGGGGGTTATTGCTGAGCGGGGGATCAGCAGAGCTGGGGGTTACTACTGAGTGGGGGATCAGTAGAGCTGGGGGTTACTACTGAACAGGGGGATCAGCAGAGCTGGGGGTTACTACTGAGCAGGGAATCAGCAGAGCTGGGGGTTGCTGCTTAGCGGGGGGATCTGCAAAGCTGGGGATACTACTGAGTGGGGCATCAGCAGAGATGGGAGTACTACTGAGCAGGGGATCTGCTAAATGAGGGGTACATATAGGCTGGAGATCTGCTGAACAAGGGTACCAATGAGTTGGGGATCTGCTGAAAAGGGGTACTAATGAGCAGGGGATCTGCTGAGTAGAGGTACGAGCTGGGGTTCCACTGGGCCCCTTTAAAACAAATAGAATATCAACACACACAAGGCATTTGCTAAGATTCATTAATGCTTAAAAAAAACATAATTGAAGCATCAAAAACACATAAAAAATCATGTTGAAGTGGTAGGCGCTTTAATGTTTGTTGAAGTTGAAGCAAGTGTGAATGAGCACTAAGACTGTAAGAAGATAGAGGTCCACTGGAACGAAGAGGTTCAATTCACAGCAGAGCCCAGGATTTCACAGGAGGACCAGACGTAGGGAGAGATATCTCCAGTATTATCCAGGGCACTAATAAGGATAAAGGGTCACACCCTGACACACGCCACCAAAAATTAAGGTAAATCTCTTAATGAACCCATTTACTGTTTTGGATAGGGAAGGTAAGGGTTAGAACCTCCATGATGGATACATTATGAGCGTTCTGCCCACCGAGGACCAAAAAAAAGCTGCTTGAAGTTCTAACCAGTCTCCTACGCCTCTAAATTTTAACAGATGTTTTTGAGTGGCATCCATGTTGACCGAAAAGACAATCAAGCTAAACTGAAGGACACCCTTCCTCCTGCTCTTTACAACCAACAAACTTTCAAAGAATTGGCCACCAACCTGAAGACATCTGAGCCCCATCCCGCCACGTAGGTGAAGAGCCGCGGCCCCAGGTCT
Source organism: Aquarana catesbeiana (assembly GCF_042186555.1). Taxonomy (NCBI): domain Eukaryota; kingdom Metazoa; phylum Chordata; class Amphibia; order Anura; family Ranidae; genus Aquarana; species Aquarana catesbeiana. The sequence continues at coordinate 223,402,757 of NC_133336.1, read as the reverse complement.
CGACTCGGGTTAATCGGATAACCACAATTCGCTCCCATGGAAAGGCCAATGGAGAACACCAGCATCCCAACTACGACTGGCTCCAAACCCTTTGGGACCGGCTTGTTCTTGGAGTCAATGATGGCCAAGATGCCGACCATCAACATTGCTGTCCCCATCACCTGCATAAATATAGTTTGTGAGAAATTAGCCGAAATAAAAATATCTTAAGATGTACTGTATTGTTTGCATTTCAATTTTAAAGTGGTCACCTAAACAGGAGGTGAGGGGAAAATTTTCGGTTTTGGTTATAACCAAAACACATATTTGAGAGTTTGACAGATGACAGGTCCACTTTAAAACATGCTGTAGGTTAAAAGACAACTTATCTATCAGCTGATAAAGAGAACAATCAGAAAGAGAACCAGATAATCATCGGTGGATGAAATTGCACCATGGTGTCACCTGGTCGAGAAAACCGTTGGCGATGCTCAGGTAGGAGGCGGGGTATGAGGAAAATATGGAGGCCGTCTCTCGTGGTCCGTACACGGTCAGGTTGCCACCGGTGTAACTCTGGATGGCATCTTACAGAAAGCAAAAAAAAACAGTAACAATAAAGAGGTCCTGTTTTTCAATAGCACAAGAGACGACACAGGAGGGAGAGAAGGTGGGACTTTGTCTTACCGTAGTACAGTGCGAATGCAGCTGCCGCTCCAGCAAAAGACCCCACCACTTGGATGATGACATAGATGGGCAGTTTCCACCAGGGGAACCGACCCAGGACGCACAGGCTGAGTGAATACGCCGGATTTAGATGTCCACCTGTGGGAGAGAGGGCACAAGTGAGATCACCAGATATAAAGATTAGCTGGAAATTTTTGAGAAATTGAGAACAATTTGACAAAATTTTGACATTCACAATTTTAATACAAAGGAGGGCTTTGGTGGTTTTAATGGTTGCATTGGGCTTTCAATGGGTCATGGGAGGTTATGAAAGCTAATTTCAACTATACTGGACGTTACGTTGACCTAACCCAACTATCAACGGTAACCCAAATACTAACCCTAACAGTAACCCTAATGATCATCCTAAAGCCAACCTTAATATTAACCCAACCATCAACGGTAACCCAAATACTAACCCTAACAGTAAACCAACCATTAACATTAACCATAATGTAATGCTCATCCTAAAGCCAACCTTAATATTAACCCAACCATCAACGGTAACCCAAATACTAACCCTAACAGTAACCCAACCATTAACACTAACCCTAATGCTTATCCTAAAGCCAACCCTAATATTATACCCAACCATCAACGGTAACCCAAATACTAACCCTAACAGTAACCCAACCATTAACACTAACCCTAATGTTTATCCTAAAGCCAACCTTAATATTAACCCAACCATCAATTATAACCCAAATACTAACCCTAACAGTAAACCAACCATTAACATTAATCCTAATGCTCATCCTAAAGCCAACCTTAATATTAACCCAACCATCAATTATAACGCAAATACTAACCCTAACAGTAACCCAACCATTAACACTAACCCTAATACTCATCCTAAAGCCAACCCTAATATTAACCCAACCATCAAGGGTAACCCAAATACTAACCCTAACAGTAACTCAACCATTAACACTAACCCTAATGCTCATCCTAAAGCCAACCTTAATATTAACCCATCCATCGACGGTAACCCAAATACTAACCTAACAGTAACCCAACCATTAACACTAACCTTAATGCTCATCCTAAAGCCAACCCTAATATTAACCCAACCATCGACGGTAACCCAAATACTAACCCTAACAGTAAACCAACCATTAACACTAACCCAAATGCTCATCCTAAAGCCAACCCTAATATTAACCCAACCTTCAACGGTAACCCAAATACTAATCCTAACAGTAACTCAACCATTAACACTAACCCTAATGCTTAACCTAAAGCCAACCCTAATATTAATCCAACCATCAACGGTAACCCAAATACTAACCCTAACAGTAACTCAACCATTAACACTAACCCTATTGCTCAACCTAAAGCCAACCCTAATATTAACCCAACCATCAACGGTAATCCAAATACTAACCCTTACAGTAACCCAACCATTAACACTAACCCTAATGCTAACCCACGAACACAGGCGTAGGTCACGTCCGCATATATAAACGATATTCAAACCACACATGTGAGGTATCACCAGGAACGTTAGAGTGAGAGCAATAGTTCTAGCCCAGGACCTCCTCTGTAACTCTAAACATGTAACCCGTAAAAAAATTTAAAGTGTCGCCTATAGAGATTTTTAAGTACCGACATTTGGCGCCATTCCACAAGTGTGCACAAATTTAAAGAGTGACATGTTAGGTATCTATTTACTCAGCGTAACATCATCTTTCACATTATACAAAAAATTGGGCTAACTTTATTGTTTTTTTTTTTTATTCAGGAAAGCGGTTATATCACCTAGCAGTGCCACGTGGCTGAAATTAGCTTCAAATTTTTCAAAAATTCTAACAAAGGCAATTTTTTTTTCCTGATTCAGAACCTGCTCAGCACCTGAGAAGTAGGAGCTGTGGCCACACCCAGGAGCACCTGGCAGCCAGATGGGTAAGGATGAGTAAACAGTTGAAGGTACTTGATTTGGTTTAAGAAATGTGTGCTAAATGACATCTACAGTAATCTAGAAATGAACGTACCTGACACACCCCCCGACACGTAAATCGCGATGACGACAGCGATGGCTCCAGCCAGGTACATGCAGAAGAAGTTCCCTTTGGTGTTCTGGCTGGTGACTCCCTGCGCCGTGGCCGCAACGGTGATCAGCTGCAAAGGAAAAAGAAATGGCGGATGCTTTAGTTGGATCGTGTACATATGGCATTATATATACGTTGTAATACATTGTTTCTCTTCGTTTCCTCTCAAGACTTCTTCAGGAGCGATCAATCCATTATACTGTGGGAGTGGCCAGTCTTGAAATCCTAGTAGGCGGGCTCTAGCTTTCCTCATGGGTGTGGCAAGGAAAGAAGAGTGCGGAGAGTGTAAAACAAAAACCCGCCCCAGATCTGGTGACCTTCGCTGCGCACAAGGGGCGTTGGCGGCCTCTAGCTCGCTCACACCGTTGGGCAATCATTCTGGGGCTCAAGGTCACCTGAGCTTCTCATAAATTGACAGGATCATGTACATATGGCATTATATATACATTGAAATACATTGTTTGTCTTCGTTTTCCTCTCAAGACTTCTTTAGGAGCGATCAATCCATTATACTGTGGGAGTGGCCAGTCTTGAAATCCTAGTAGGCGGGCTCTAGCTTTCCTCATGGGTGTGGCAAGGAAAGAAGAGTGCGGAGAGTGTAAAACAAAAACCCTCCCCAGATCTGGTGACCATCGCTGCGCACAAGGGGCGTTGGCGGCCTCTAGCTCGCTCACGGCGTTGGACAATCGTCCTGGGGTTCAAGGTCACCTGAGCTTCTCCTAAATTGACAGGATTGTGTACATATGGCATTATCTATACATTGTTTCTCTTCATTTCCTCTCAAGACTTCTTCAGGAGCGATCAATCCATTATACTGTGGGAGCGGCCAGTCTTGAAATCCTAGTGGGTGGGCCCTAGCCTTTCTCATGGGTGTGGCAAGGAAGAAGAGTGCAGAGGAGAGGGTAAAACAAAAACCCGGCCCAGATCTGGTGACCTTCGCTGCGCACAAGGGGCGTTGGCGGGCCTCCAGCTCGCTCACGGCGTTGGGCAATCGTCCTGGGGTTCAAGGTCACCAGATAAATTGACAATTGCACCATTTCCCTAAAAAACAGGATTTGAAAGCGCAATACGGGGAACTTTCACATCACGCCCATCGGACTGAAGAACATTTATTTTTGGATATGGGCCAGATTTCGAAATCAAACCTCCACGGCTCTTTACAAGAAAAGGTGGATATAAAAGAAAAAAAACCACACATTTGATTGTAAAAAAAAAAAAAAAAAAGGATGAGAGATTTTTTTGAGGGGTATTAAAAAAATGAGCATCAGCATGGATTGGAGGAGTCCAACTGCAGGTGGTCGGAACCCAAAACAAAGGGGAGGAGCTTGCCTTTGCAGCATATGAGTCTGTTAGAGGTCAATAGCTGGAAGGAGATATGCATTTCACTCACCGGCGTCCCCTTTCATATCTCCTGCCAGTCATTGGACTCAACTATTGTAACTTATGCAACCTGCAATGTTATGCTGTAGCACAATAAAAGGGGGAAGGGAAGTCTATTAGGAACCAGCACCCTGTTCATTCTGTGTTTATCTCTCAGTTTGCTACAGTTCAATGCGTTACACTCCATAGCTAGATAAAGGTTTCCAACATCTGGCAGCATCATCATATTTATTTTTTTTTTTCAAAAAAAACCATCATTTTTTCCAGTGGAAATTTATGAAATTTGGAAGATTTTGGCAAAGTTCACCATTTTTGGCGGAATGCATTGGAGTCCAAGGGGATGGTGAAATGAAGAACTTTTTTTTTTTATGGTTTTCAGAGCGCAATGGGCTATAAATGGCTCCTGAGGGTTCCAGAAGCTCCTTCTACCCATCCATCCCACCTGCCTGACGAAGGGGCCCTGTGTGGCTCCGAAACGTTACTGTATGTGTACCTTGTGACCAGGTGAATAAAGCTTTGAACCCTTCTGAGGAATCCTTGGTGTGCCAATGACATTTCTCCATTCTACCCATCCTGGGCCCCTTTATTTTATTTTATTTATTTTTATTTTTTTTTTAATAAAAAAATTTAAAATAACAGCAGAAAAATAAATACAAAAAATACAAAAAAAAAAAAAAAACAATGCCATTCTACCCATCCAGGGCCCCTTTATTTTATTGTTTTTTTTTTTTCACAAAACAAGAAAAAAAATAATAAAAATGTAAAATAACAGCACTAAAATAAATTAAAAAATACAAAAAAAAATGCCATTCTACCCATCCTGGGCCCCTTTATTTTATTTTACTTATTTTTATTTTTTTTTAATAAAAAAATTTAAAATAGCAGAAAAATAAATACAAAAAAAAAAAAAAACAATGCCATTCTACCCATCCCGGGCCCCTTTATTTTATTGTTTTTTTTTTTTTCACAAAACAAGAAGAAAAAATAATAAAAATGTAAAATAACAGCACTAAAATAAATTAAAAAATACAAAAAAAAATGCCATTCTACCCATCCTGGGCCCCTTTATTTTATTGTTTGTTTGTTTTTGTTTTCACAAAACAAGAAAAAAAAAAAGTAAAATAACAGCATTAAAATAAATACAAAAAAACCCAATGCCATTCTACCCATCCTGGGCCCTTTTATTTTATTTTATTGTTTTTTTTTTTCACAAAACTAGAAGAAAAAATAATAAAAATGTAAAATAACAGCACTAAAATAAATTTTAAAAAATACAAAAAAAAAAACAATGCCATTCTACCCATCCTGGGCCCCTTTATTTTATTTTATTGTTTTTTTTTTTCACAAAACTAGAAGAAAAAATAATAAAAATGTAAAATAACAGCACTAAAATAAATACAAAAAATACAAAAAAAACCCCAAAAAAATAAAACAATGCCATTCTACCAATCCTGGGCCCCTTTATTTTATTATTTGTTTGTTTTTGTTTTTTCGCAAAACAAGAAGAAAAAATAATAGCACTAAAATAAATACAAAAAAAAAAAATGCCATTCTACCCATCCTGGGCCCCTTTATTTTATTGTTTGTTTTTTTTTTTCACAAAACAAGAAGAAAAAATAATCAAAATGGAAAATAACAGCACTAAAATAAATACAAAAATTACAAAAAAAAAAACAATGTACAGAGAATTGTACAATCCACCATCCTGACCAGATGATCCTCGAAAAAATGTTCCAGTCTCGGATTCTCCGATCTCAGTCTCTCTGCCAGGATGGGTTAATAATCTTGGCAGAGGTGGATTGGCGAGGACTGCGGGTAATACGGGTCGTACTCTGCCCTCTACTGATACATTCCATAATCAGGAATTTTTATGGGGATGAAGTAGCTGAGAAGTGATAAATAATTCCGATAACGACCAGTAAACAGCTGTGATTACTAATGTGAGGTATGGTGGCACATAGTCAGCTGATGGCAGGCTTCCCGGCAGCCTCACCGACATGCTGCCACTCACGATGATGGGCCACCGCCGAGCGAGCCAGAGAGAGAGAGAAATGAGACACGGACACCCGGTGTGATGGGGGAGAAATATACTGAAGGGCAAATCACAGGTATTACTCAACATTATGCTAACCCTAACACCAACCCTAATCCTAAACCTTACCCTAATGCTAACCCTAACTCTATCCCTATTACTCCCTAACTCTAACCTTATTACTAACCCTAACTCCAATGCTATCCCTAACACCAACCCAGATACTAGCCCTAACTCTATCCCTATCAATACCCCTTATGCTAAATCTAACTCTAACCCTAATCCTAATCCTAGCACTAGCCCTCCCTAACTCTAACCCCAATGCTAACCCTAACTCTAATCATAATTCTAGCCCTAAATCTAACCCTAGTACTTCTTACCTAAATGTTAACTCTATGCCTAACCCTAACACTAACTTTAATACTAGTCCTAACTCTAACCCTTATACCCTAACTTTAACACTAATGCTAACCCTAACCCTAATGCCAAGCCTAACTCTAACACTAACCTTAACTCTTACCCTAACTCCAACCCTTATGCTAACTCTAATGTTATCCCTAGCATTAACCTCAACCTAACCCTAAATCTAACCCTAGTACTTCTTCCCTTAATGTTAACCCTAACTCTAATGCCAATTCTAACTCTTACACTATCCCTAACACTAACCTCAATGCTAACCCTAACTCTAATCATAATGCTAGCCCCAAATCTATATCTAGTACTTCTTACCTAAATGTTAACTCTATAGCTCACCCTAACACTAACCTTCATACTAGTCCTAACTCTAACCCTTATACCCTAACTTTAACACTAATGCTAACCCAAACCCTAACCCTAATGCCAAGCCTAACTCTAACACTATCCCTAACACTAATCCTAACTCCAACCCTTATGCTAACTCTAACCCTAATGACAAGCCTAACTCAAATGCTATCCCAATGCTAACCCTAACTTTAACCCTAACACTATCCCTAATGTTAACCCTGGCTCCAATGCTACCCCTAACACCAACCCAAACTCTATCCCTATCACTACCCCTTATGCTAAATCTAACTGTAACCCTAACGCTAATGCTATTCCCAATGCTAACCCTAACTCTAACCCTAGCACAATCCCTCCCTAACTCAAAATCTAAGCCTAACTCTAACACTATCCCTAACACTAACCTTAATGCAAACCCTAACTCTAACCCTAACCTAACACTATGCCTCCATAACTCTAACCCTAGCACTGCATTTAACGCTAACCCTAATGCTAAACCTAACTCTAACCTTAATGACAAGCCTAACGCTAATGCTATCCCTCCCTAACTCTAATGCCATCCCTAACACTAACCTCAATGCTAACCGTAACTCTAATCATAATGCTAGCCCTAAATCTAACCCTAACTCTAATGTTATCTCTAACGCCAACACTTAACCTAATACTAACCCTAACACTATCCTTCTCTAACCCTTTATATCCTAACTCTAACCCTTATGCTAAACCTAACTCTATCCTCCCTAACTCTAGTGCTAATCCTAGCTCCAACTCTAATGCTATCCCTAACATTAACCTCAATGCTAACCCTAAATCTAACCCTAGTACTTCTTACCTTAATGTTAACCCTAACTCTAATGCTATCCCTAACCCTAACGCTAACCTTAATACTAGCCCTAACTCTAACCCTTATACCCTAACACTAATGCTAACCCTAAACTCTAATGCCAAGTCCAACTCTAACACTATCCCTAACACCAACCCTAACTCCAACCCTTATGTTAACCCTAATGTTATCCCTAACACCAACCCTAATGCTAATCCTATTATTAGCCCTAACTCTTCCTTCCTTCCTAACTCTAACTCTATCACTACACATAACTCTAACCCTAATGACAAGCCTAACTCTAATGCTATCCCCAATGCTAACCCTAACTAGAACCCTAACACTATCCCTAACTAACTCTAAGGCTATGCTTAACATTAACCTCAATGCGAACCCTAACTATAACCATAATGCTAGCACTAAATCTAACCCTAACTCTTACCCTAATGCTAACCCTAACTCTAATGTTATCCATAACACTAGCCCTCATACTAGTCCTAGCTCTAACCCTATTGATAAACCTAGCTCTAACCCTAACACAAACCTTAATACTAGTCCTAACTCTAACCCTTATACCCTAACTCTAACACTAATTCTAAACCTAACTCTAACCCTAACACTATCCCTCCCTAACTCTAACCCTAATGCTAACCCAAAATCTATCCCTATCCCTATCACTACACCTAACTCTAACCCTACCTCTAACCTTAATGCCAAGCCTAACTCTAACGTTATCCCTAACACTAACCTCAATACTAACTCTAACCAAAACATAAGCCCTAAATCTAACCCTAACTCCAGCCCTTATGTTAAACATAACTCTAAACTTAATGCCAAGCCTAACTCTAAAGCTATCTCCAACACTAATCTGAAACAAGAGACACAACACCATAATCACAGGACTACCCGTGCACGGCCTTTGGAAGAGACCGCAACATTGCAGAGCCATCCAATACTTTCTTGACCACCCATGGTGCTTGGCTCTCACACGGCCAGGTGTGCCTTATCCATTATGGCCCTTCATTGAGGAAACCTCCCATGAAACAGTTCTGTTCTACCATGGTTGTAGATCTGTGGTCCTCACAGTTTTTCACCAGTAGGGGTGAGGTTGGGGTTCACCATTACCAAGGCTTGAAGGTGCGAGATTCACGGTCCCGGACAATTTATGTGTAGATCTGCCCCAAAGAATTTTCTTTTAAACCTCAATGCACTGCATGGCCTTTGAACAATGGCCAGTCAGCTTGGAAGGACCAATGGGGGTGGGGGCTTTCAGATAAACCAGACCATCTCACTATAAAAAGGGGGGGGGGGGGGCACAAGAGTAGGCATAGTGACAAACTGCATAGGGAAAGATCAGGGTCAACTGTACTTCAATTCTGGTTGCTGGCAATTTGGACCGTCAACCCCTTTGCTACATTTTTGTTTCTTATTATTGGGGGGGGGGGGGGTGGAGAGGTGTTTCGTATTTTATTTTGTGGTTGTTTTGAGGTCAACGGTCACTTTTGCTGCTGCCCAATACATAGCAATTTTTTTTTTTGGTACCCGGTGCCGGTGGCCAGCCATCCTATGCTTTTTTTTGGCAATAGTTTGCCTCCTCCCCGTAGACTTCACTGGGATTGGCCTCTAAGTTCGGGTTTGCCGAATTTGGAACAAGATTTGCCGAACCTTTTGTGAATAGAACCTGGGCACATATTTGGTCACCTTAACAGGTGTCCCCTCTGTTCTCCTGTTATGGTGACAACTCTAACATTTGGATTAAATTTGGATTTGGATAGTTGTCACCGTTTATGACCCAGTGATAATGGTCACCAGGACAAAAAGGTCACCAGGATAAAAAAAAAGACGATGTATCTCACATAGACAGCAATAAAAAAGGTTTGGCTTTTCATATACTTTAATCAATCCCCCCACCCCCAATGCAATTCCACCATTATCCATATCATGCCAATATTTTTGAAAACATTTTTGGATTACTCACAAGCAACACAAAGACTCCAAGAAATTCGGCGAGGCATTCCCGGGCGAGGGTGTTCCTGAGTCTCAGCCGGTTCTGCAGCCTCTCCCGTGCAGGCCGGCATGCCATGTCACGTCAGGTACCAGCAGAGGACGAGAGGATGAAGAGGAGGGGTGATGTCTTCTTATACGGAGCCCTATCACAAGGAGATAAGAGGGTCACCCAACCGCACATCGCCAACTTATCTGCTCCATTATACCACCTACCTGTCCAAAGATCTGCAGTCACGGCAGGTCAGGGAATACAACCCCCATAATCAGCATTTCGGCGAATGTTTGTTTTGTTTTTTTACATTTCTCCAGTTGGAATAAATCTTTTTATAATTTTTTTTTTTTTATTTTGCATAATTAACTTTTTTTCAATGAAAATTGTGAATCGTTGGGGCTCCTCTCATACCTAAAATGGTTTACAAAATTTTGCAATGTAAAGATCTGAGAGTTTTGAAATTAGTTTATTTTTTTGAATTTTTTTTTAGAGTTTAGATTACTTTATTCTTTTTTTTTTTGTTTTGTTTTTACATTTCTTTTAAAGGTATTTTCATACCTCAGGGTATATAACCCCACAAACAGCTTTTCGGCGAATGTTTTTTTTTTTTATTATTATTTATTTTATTTTTTTTTTTACATTTTTTAAGTTAGAACAAACCTTTTATTTTTTATTTTTTTTATTTTGTATAATTGCATTTTTTTCTTTTCATTGAAAAATGTTGGGGCCTCTGTACCTAAAATGGTTAACAAAAAAAGTTTTTTTTATAGGTTAAGTGCATTGTAAAGCTCTGAGTGTTTTGAACATTCTTTATTATATATATATATTTTTTTTTTAGAGCGTCAATTACTTTTTGTTTTTGTTGTTGTTTATACATTTCTTTTAAATGGTTTTAAAAATGTGCAGATCACAGGCAATTTCGTGCATATTCAGGGACTGTTCCTGTTGGCACTGATTTCTGCTGCAGAAGACATTTTTTTTTTTAGCAGCAAATAATCTGAGAAAACTCCAAAAAAATGGTTATTTTTAGTGTGCTCGGTACTCAAGGGGAACACAAACAAGAAAAAAAAAATTTAAAGCTAAAGTTTAACCTTTATATATTTTTCCTTTCCTGGTTCCTCTTTTGCCCTTACCAATGATAATAACATTTTAAATAAAACAATTTAATTTCCATTTGCATACCTCAGGGTATATAACACCATAATCGGCGTTTTGATTAATGTTTTTATTTATTTGTTTGTGTATTTATTTATTTATTTTTACACTTTTCCAGTTAGAACAAATATTTTATTGTTTTTGTTTTTATATTTTGCATAATTCATTTTTTTTATTGAAAATTGTAAATTGTTGGGGCCTCTGTTGCACCTAAAATGGTTTATTAAAAAAATGTTTTTCATAGGTTAAGTGCAATGTAATGCTCTGAGAGTTTTGAAATTTGTTTAAGATTTTTTTTCTTTTTTTTAGAGTTTCAAGTAATTTATTATTTTTTTGTTGTTTTTACATTTCTTTTTAATGGTTTTAAAATTGTGCAGATCCCTGGTGATTTATTCAGGGATTGTTCCTGTTGGTACTGCTTTCTGCGGCAGGAGACATTTTTTTTAAACAGCAAAAAATCTGAGAAACCTATTAAAAGAAATGTATTTTTAGTTAAGGGAAACAAAAAAAAAAAAATTAAAGCTGAGGTTTAACTTTCATACATTTCTCCTTTCCTGGTTTCGCTTTCACCCTCATCAAAGATAATGAGATTTAAAAAAAAAAAAAATAATAATTTCCATTTCAGACCTCCCTCTTTTTTAGACCCGGTGATGTCAGGGAAGGTCAGATTTAGGAAGAGGGTACATCAGATTTTGTTTTGTGACCTCTAATTTATTTTTTTTTTAAATTAAAGCTGGAAAATATTTGATTAATTCCAGTAACGGATTTCTAAGCAATGGTTTCCCTCCTGCGTAGATCAACATTCCGCTCATATGATTTCTGTCTAATAAACAGAAACAAAAATCGATGACGGTTTATTATCTTTGTTACGGTTTTTATCTCCAGTGAGAAGTAAATAAGAAATCATCAGTAATGAACTCTGATCTCTAATGAACTCACTGGAGGAAAAAAAAAAAACAAAAAACATCAGATTGAAAATAAATTTCTTGAGTTTGGAAATTTGAAGTGACCGGATTACACAATCGGAATCAGTTATTGATCAGTCTGCTACATTGTATCAGATCAATGGTTGGGATTGGATCTTCCTTGAAATGCTAAACAAACATGTATCCATTTTTTTTCTGTATGCTTCCATTGGATGTGGGATTTATTTATTTCCTGTTTTTTTTTTTTTAATTTTGATAATTTTTTTTATTTGATTTATTTTTTTTTATTTGATTTAATTTGTTTCACATCCACTTAGATTTACTGATAAATATGTGAAATGTATTTTTATTTTTTTTTTAGTTTTTATTTGATTTAATTTGTTTCACATCCACTTAGATTTAATTATAAATATGTGAAATGTATTTCATTTTTTTTTTATTTATTTAATTTGTTTCACATCCACTTATATTTAATCAGAAATATGTGAAACGTATTTCATTTTTTAAATTTTTTATTTGGTTTAATTTGTTTCACAGCTACGTAGATTTAATGATAAATATGTGAAATGTATTTATTTTTTGATAGGCTGCACATTTTTAAAATGCCAGCCAGTTTTTTCTGACCTGATTAACTGCTTTTTTTTAATTCCACCAGTTTTTTTTTATTATTATTATTAAACTATATCTAAATGCAAAACTTTTTTTTTTTTCTTGAATTTTGGATAAAGTAAGGGAGGGTTTATAATGATGATCAGTTTTTTCTTTTTTTGCCATTTGTGGCTCATTGGGGAGATTTCCCTTCACTTCCTGTCTCATAGTTAAAACAGGAAGTGAGAGGAAATCCCTCCAAAGTGAGGGAATACCTGGTTGTCACCAGAACAAGTCTCCCCATTGGAAGATTTTCCATCTCTTCCTGTTCTGGTGGAAACCCAAAATTTAGGACCTGACCCGATTATTTATTTATTTATTTTATCCCACCAGGATTTTTTTTTTAATTAAAATAGAACTAAAGGTGAAACTTTATTTTTTTTCATTTTGAATAGAGAAAGGATGGTTATAACCACAGTTTTGTTTTGTTTTTTGCCATCTGTGACCCATTGGGGAGTTTTCCTTTCACTTCCTGTCCCATAGCAAAAGCAGGAAGTGAAAGGAAATCCCTCCAAAGTGAGGGAATTCCTGGTTGTCACCAGAACTAGTGTCCCCTCTGGAAGAATTTTCCTTCACTTCCTGTCTCACAGCTAAAACAGAAAACGAGAGGAAATCCCTCCACAGTGAAGGAATGTCACCAGGTTGTCACCAGAACTAGCGTCCCCAATGGAAGATTGCCTTCACTTCCTGTCTCGCTCCAAAAACAGGAAGTGAGAGGAAATCCCTCCAAAATGGTGGATTGTGACCAAAACTTGTGTACCCATTGGAAGATTTTCTTTTAATTCCTGTTCTGGTGGCAACCCAAAATTTGGGACCTGACCTGATTGTTTTTTTTTTTTATCCCACCAGGATTTTTTTAAATTAAAATAAAACTAAAGGTAAAACTTTTTTTTTTCATTTTGGATAGAGAAAAGGAGGGTAATAACCCCTGTCATTTTTTTCGCCATCTGTGACCCATTGGGGAGTTTTCCTTTCACTTCCTGTATCATAGCCACAACAGGAAGTGAAAGGAAATCCATCCAAAGTGAGGAGATCCCAGGACTAGTGTTCCCTCCAAAGTGAAAGAATCCCTGAACTAGTGACCCCATTGGAAGATTTCACCTCCATTTCTGTTTTGGTGACCACCTGTTGACTGTGGCATCTTCATACTGGAAGGCCAGTCACACAGTGGCTCTGCACCACCTGTTGACTTGTTGGCTTCCAATGTGGTGTCTTCATACTGAAAGACCAAGCCAACAATGGCCCTCCACCATGACAGCACCACCTGTTGGCTTCCACTGGGGTGTCTTCATACTGAAAAACCAATCTAACAATGGTCCTCCACCATGACAGCACCACCTGTTGACTCGTTGGCTTCCACTGTGGTGTCTTCATTTTGGAAGACCAAGCCAACAATGGTCCTCCACCATGACAGCACCACCTGTTGACTCTTTGGCTTCCACTGTGGTGTCTTGATACTGGAAGATCAATCCAACAATGGTCCTCCACCATGACAGCACCACCTGTTGACTCGGTTTGCACTGTGGTGTCATCATACTGGAAGACCAATCCAACAATCATCCTTCACCATGACAGCACCACCTGTTGACTTTTTGGCTTCTACTGTAGTGTGTTCATACTGGAAGACCAAGCCAAGAATGGTCCCCAACCATGACAGCACCACTTGTTGATTCAGTGGCTTCCACTGTGTTGTCTTCATACTGGAAGACCAATCCAACAATGGTCCTCCACCATGACAGCACCACCTGTTGACTCGGCTTCCACTGTGGTGTCCTCATACTGGAAGACCAGTCCAACCATGGTCCTCCACCATGACAGCACCACAACCCACACCCAATTGACCACTCGTGGATTGACCCGTTGGCTTCACTCTACCAATGTTGGCATTGAAGGGAGACAAATGGTTGTTTCAGAGCTTCCAACTACAGTTATTAAACACCCATCTAAACAAAAGCCTTACAGAAGAAACCTTTAATCCAACACGGGAATAGAAAAAGATTCAATGGAATGTCTCTTACACAGCAAGGAAGCCAAAGAACCCTCTTATGGTCACCACAAGGAACATTGCCGATAACCCACCTGCCAGCCGGTGAAACAGTGAAAAAGAAGTGCCAACTTTCCAAGATAGAATTCGGATGAATAATAGTTCTAGCCCAATCCCTGTGGGGAGAATGCTGGGAGTAGTAGTCCTTCAGGAGGTAAAGGTTGTCAGGGCCGTCCTTGGCTCCAGGTGGATAATTGTCTACATTTCACACACAAGAAGAGATTCCTCCAAATCTAATGTATGTCCTCTCTGGGCTCCATCGTCTGTCATTGGATAGTCCTCACCGTCCTCCTACGTTGTGTGTCCTCCAATGACCCGTTTCATTTTCACGCCTCCTTGCACCCTCCCTTCAGATCAATCATTCATCTCTTATTTCCCAACTACTGGATATCATGTCCAAGAAAGCTGTCCTGAGTGCGGACCGCGATACCAAGAAATCCACCTCCCCGACATACATAGTGGTTCAGCCTAGATTCGTGAAGAGTTCTTCATGTCCCAAACACCCACATGTGGTACAGTCAGGATGGATACATAACACTCCACCCCTGCAACACCTCATATGGTTTACTCCAGTCTTATGAAGGCCACTAACCTCCCCCAACACTTTAAATGGCATGGCCCTGGCTGGTACAGCTTTCATTACATTAGCTCTAAGTGATCACATGACACCATTACAAGGACAGCTTTCATTACATTGGCTCTAAGTGATCACATGACACCAATACACTGATGGCTTTCATTGCATTGGCTCTAAGTGGTCACATGACACCATTACACAGACAGCTTTCATTACATTGGCTCTAATTGATCACATGACACCAATACACTGATGGCTTTCATTACATTGGCTCTAAGTGGTCACATGACACCATTACATTCATTACATTGGCTCTAAGCACTCACATGACACCATTACATTGGCTCTAAGCACTCACATGACACCATTACATAAGCACTCACATGACACCATTACATTGACTCTAAGTGGTCCCATGACACCATTACACTGATGGCTTTCATTACATTGGCTCTAAGTGATCACATGACACCAATACATTGACTCTAAGTGGTCCCATGACACCATTACATTGGCTCTAAGTGATCACATGACACCAATACATTGACTCTGAGTGGTCCCATGACACCATTACATTGACTCTAAGTGGTCCCATGACACCAATACACTGATGGCTTTCATTACATAGGCTCTAAGTGGTCACATGACACCAATACACTGATGGCTTTCATTACATAGGCTCTAAGTGGTCACATGACACCATTACAATGACGGCTTTCATTGCACCGAATCGGACAATCGATAATCAGTGGTGCGATATTGTGGGATGTCAAACCATTTTCTAAGGCTCCATTGCCCCGGTGAAGCTGCTCCCGTCAGAGGGGGTCACCCCAACTGTGGTGCCCAGGATCCAAATCCAGAGAGAGAAAGAGGAAGAACACCAAACCACAAATGTGTCCGAGGAAACCTTAGTCATTCATCAAATAAATGGGGAAAAAAACAGCCAACGCGTTTCGGGCATCAAAAAACTCTTTCCATTTAGAAGCTGTATGTATGTATGTGAACGTCTTACAAATTCACTTTGATAATTCTAAGTCCTTACAAGAATATAGACAACATCCCAGCCTTGATGAAGGAGTGTTCAGACCCCCCCCCCCCCCCCGAAAACCTGTTGGTTGTTTATTTTTATTTTTTCAATTATTTGATGAACGATTCAAGTTTTCTTGGATTTGTGGTTTGGCGCTCTACACCTTCAGCTTTCAATGTTCTGGCCTTGGGGGAACCACCCAGAGGGGCCAATGTTGGAACCATGACAAGAAAAGGCACAAGAAGAGTTAAATATATTCCACCCCATGGAAGAGATGGCAGCGGGCCTGGCACATGGGTCACCTGATAATCTGGCTGAGCTCTGGGATCTCCGGGTAAAAATTGACCCAACCGGAACAACGGGAGCAGCTAAAGTACACGAGACGCCCCGAGCTCGGCGAATGAAGAAATCTTCATAAGTTACTGAACAATCTACAGAGATCCGGAAGGTTCTCCGCCCGGAGACTGTTCTTCTTACTATGGACAGACCTACTGAGTACATTCCATTTTCTGGACTCCTCTCCTCATCTCTGATACATGAACATAGAACATACATGAACATAGAACATACATGAACATAGAACATACATGAACATAGAACATACATGTCTATATGTCCATAGAACCTTCCTTCTCCCTACGTCTTCCGTATATCCACTTGAAGACCCGACCTTTTCTGACACTTTTTGGTTACAAGAAAAAATTTGTATTTTTTTGCTAAAAAAAAAAATTACTTAGAACCCCCAAACATTTTTTTTTTAGCAGAAACCTTAGAGAATAAAATGTTGATAGTTTCAATATTTTATGTCACGCGTTTTTTGCACAGCTGTTTTTCAAACGCAATTTTTTTGGAAAAAAAAAAATAAACTGTATATTTAATTTAATTTTAAATTAATTTAGTTAATTTAAGGCAAAAAAACACAATATGTAATTTTTGGGGGTAAAATATAAAAGATGATTTTACGCCGAGCAAATAGATACCTAACACACTTTAAAATTGCGAACGCTCGTGGAATGGCGACAAAACGACAGTGCTTAAAAATCTCCATAGGCGATGCTTTAATTTTTTTTTTTTTTTTTTTACAGGTTACCAGTTTTGAGTTACAGAGGAGGTCTAGTGCTAGAATTATCGCTCTCGCTCTAATGTTTGCGGTGATACCTCACATGTGCGGTGCGAACGCCATTTACATATGTGTACGCGATTTATGCATGCGTTAGCTTCTGCGTGTGAGCACAAAGGGATGGGGGCGCTTTAATTTAATTTATTTTTATTATTATTTACTTTTACATTGTACCTTTAATTTTTTTTATCTCCCACCTTTAAAAGCAAAGGAGGGAACGCTTTACATTTTATTTAATTTTTTTTATCCCTACACTGTCTCTTAATTTTTTTTTTATCACTTTAATTCCTATTACAAGGAATATAAACATCCCTTGTGATAGAAATAAGGGATGACAGGTCCTCTTTATGGAGATATCTAGGGTCTATGAGACCCCAAATCTCTCCTGAAATGGGGGCACTTACATTTTTTTTTTAATTTTCTTATTTATTTTTTAACACTGTCCCTCTACCTGGGATGGGGGGGGGGGGGGCGCGCTTTAAACATTTTTTTTATTTCTTATTTATTTTTTTACACTGTCCCTTTAAAAAAATGTAATCACTTTTATGCCTATTACATGTAAACATCCCTTGTAATAGAAATAATAGATGACAGGTCCTCTTTATGGAGACATCTGGGGTCTATAAGACCCCCAAATCTCTCCTCTACATTTAAAAGCAAAGGAGGGCTAGGGGCACTTTAAATTTGTTTTATTTATTTATTTTACATTGTCCCTTTCATTTTTTTCTTATTTATTTATTTTACATTGTCCCTTTCATTTTTTTCTTATTTATTTATTTTACATTGTCCCTTTCATTTTTTTTTCTTATTTATTTTACACTGTCCCTTTCATTTTTTTCTTATTTATTTATTTTACATTGTCCCTTTCATTTTTTTTTCTTATTTATTTATTTTACACTGTCCCTTTCATTTTTTTATTTATTTATTTATTTTACACTGCCCCTTTCATTTTTTTTCTTATTTATTTATTTTACACTGCCCCTTTCATTTTTTTCTTATTTATTTATTTTACACTGCCCCTTTCATTTTTTTCTTATTTATTTATTTTACACTGCCCCTTTCATTTTTTTATTTATTTATTTTACACTGTCCCTTTCAATATGACCCCCAAATCTCTCCTCTACCTTTAAATGCAAAAGAGGGATGGGGGCACTTTATTTTTTTCTAATTTATTTATTTTACACTGTCCCTTTATTTTTATTTATTTATTTATTTTTATTTTCCATTGCCCCTTTAATTTTTTTCTTATTTATTTATTTTACACTGTCCCTTTATTTTTCTTTAAATCACTTTTATTCCTTTTACATTTAAAAACATCCTTTGTGATAGAAATAAGGGATGACAGGTTCTCTTTAAGGAGAGATCTGGGGTCTAGAAGATCCCAAATCTCTCCTCTACCTGGGATTGGGGGGAGGGCTTTAAAAAAAAATTACTTCTTATTTATTTTTATTTTTTTACACTGTCCCTTTACATTTTTTTCTTATTTATTTATTTTGCATTGTCCCTTTATTTATTTTTTTTCTTATTTATTTATTTTTACACTGTCCCTTTAATTTTTTTAAATCACTTTTTATTCCTATAAACATCCCTTGTAATAGAAAAAAGGATAACAGGTCGACTTTATGGAGAGACCCCCAAATCTCTCCTCTACCTTTAAAAGCAAAAAAGGGGATGGGGGCGCTTTATTTTTTTTTCTGATTTATTTTACATTGTCCCTTTATTTTTTATTTTTTCTTATATATTTATGTTACACTGTCCCTTTATTTTTTTTCTTATATATTTATGTTACACTGTCCCTTTATTTTTTTTCTTATATATTTATTTTACATTGTCCCTTTATTTTTTTTTTCTTATATATTTATTTTACACTGTCCCTTTATTTTTTTTCTTATATATTTATTTTACATTGTCCCTTTATTTTTTTTCTTATATATTTATTTTACATTGTCCCTTTATTTTTTTTTCTTATATATTTATTTTACACTGTCCCTTTATTTTTTTTTCTTATATATTTATTTTACACTGTCCCTTTATTTTTTTTCTTATATATTTATTTTACACTGTCCCTTTATTTTTTTTCTTATATATTTATTTTACATTGTCCCTTTATTTTTTTTTTCTTATATATTTATGTTACACTGTCCCTTTATTTATTTTTTTAAATCACCTTTAAAAGCAAAGGAGTAATGGGGGCACTTTTTTTTTTTTCTTATTTATTTTACACTGTCCCTTTATTTTTATTTTAATCACTTTTATTCCTATTACATGTAAACATCCCATGTAATAGAAATAAGGCAGGACAGGTCCTTTTTATGGAGTGATCTGGGGTCAATAAGACTAAAGATTAAAAAAAAAAAAAGAAAAGAAATAACTTCCACCCTCGGCGGCAAGTGAGGTCATGACGTCGCTCCGGTCCTCCAAGACCATAGAGGCAATCAGAGATGATCTGGTTTCTGTTGGCCTCTGTGACCAGCCGTTGAGACGGAACGAGGAAGGGGGGGGTGGTGGTGGAAGAAACCAATGAGGACCGGTCGCGGCCCCGGCTCCCCGGGACAAAGTGTCACCCCGACCCGTGTGGACTGTTCTTGGCTTCCAACCTGCTGACTATGAATGGTGGAGAGCTTATCGGTGAGCCGCCTCGTTATCTGCCGTAATGTGTAATCACCGGGCTGTCCCACCTCATAATAACATCATTACCCGATACCGAGACGCCAACTCTGCATCCCTCGGTGCCAACATGCGGGGAGGGGGAGGGGGGGGATCCTCCAACTGTCACTTCTCTACTGACATTCACGTAGTGACTCACATGACCAGTCCCGGGGGTGGGGTTTACTATCGGTTGTCCTGACCTGACCATGAGAAGTCCACCTGAAGGTCCTACTGAAATGGATCTACTAACAACCTGACTTGCTTGGGCGCCCTCTTGTGGCTATCGGAAGGTCAGGCAATGGAATCAGCATCCTTGCTTAAAGCCGTCCCTTGTCCACCCACCCCCCCTCCGCCCCCGATCAGCATCCAATCAAAATGCTTCAAACAACTCTTTTCATTTCCAAGATATATCTCTTTGAGTGAGGTCATCAATGATTCTGTCCGCTGGTCTGTGCTCTGTAGAAAGGTTGAGTCTGGTGGGAGGAGCCAGTCGGCTTGTGTAAAAGTCACAACGCCAGGCTTTAAGCATCATGTGAAAGAACACATCTCTGGAATCCCTTTAGACGTGCATGATCCTCCCTGCTGGCCACTGGGTGCTGCAGATTTTTAGCTGTGCAATCTGTTGAGCAGTTTAGTAGAATGTACCCATATAGCCAGCTCATGCAAGCTTCACAGTGTCCTGCTTTGAGCATTAAATGAAAGAACATACACCTGGATTTCCTTTAGATGTGCATGATCCTCCCTGCTGGCCACTGGGTACTGCAGATTTTTAGCTGTGCAATCTGCCGAGCAGTCTAATAAGAGTTTACAGAAATAATGAGAGTAAATCCAAGCCGCCAGGCTTGTGTAAATGTCCCAGCACCCTGCTTCAAATGAAAGAACGCATCTCCAGCATCACTTTAGACATGCATTGCTCCTCCCTGCTGGCCACTTGGTGCTGCAGATTTTAGCTGTGCAATCTGCTGATCAGTCTAATGGGGTATATTCAAGCAATAGAGTGTAATCAAGCAGCAGGCTCATGTAAATGTCACAGCACCCTGCTTCAAGCATTACATGAAAGAAAAGATCTCTGGCATCCCTTTAGATGTGCATCCTGTTCCCTGCTAGCCACTGCCTGCTGCAGATTTTAGCTGTGAAATCTGCTGATCACTGAAACTGAACAAATTGAGTGTAATCAAGCAATAAATTAGAATGTAACCCTAATTAAAACATCATAAGAAAGAACACATCCCTGGCATCCCTTTAGACATGCATTGCTCCTCCTTGCTGGCCACTGGGTGTAGCAGATTTTAGCTATGCAATCTGCTGATCAGTGTAATAGAGTCTAATCAAGCAGCAGGCTTGTATAAATGTCAAGGCAGCCTGCTGAGCATTATATGAAAAAAAAACACATCTTTGACATCCCTTTAGACATGCATTGCTCATTACTGTTGGCCACTGGGTGCTACAGATTGTAGCTGTGCAATTTGCTGATCAGTCTAACAGAGTTTAATCAAGCAGCAGACTTGTATAATTGTCACAGAACTCTGCTTCAAGCATTATGTAAAAAAAAAAAAAACAAAAAAAACAAAAACAAACATCTCCGGCATCCTTTTAAACATGTATGCTGCTCTTCGAGTGCTGCCAGATTTTAGTTGTGCAATCTGCTAATCAGTCTAAAAGAGTGTAATCAAGCAATACATAGAGGTTTGTGTAAATATCACAGCACCCTGTTTTGAGCATTATATGAAAGAACACATCCTCAGCATCCCCTTAGATATGCATTACTCCTCCCTGCTGGCCACTAAGTGCTGCAGATTTTAGCCGTGCAATTTGCTGATCAGTCTGATTGAGTGTAATCAAGCATTGAATAGAGTGTAATCAAGCAGCAGGCTTGTGTGAATGTCACAGCACCCTGCTTTAAACGTTATATATGAAAGAACACATCTCCAGCAGCCCTTTAGACATGCATGCTGCTCCCCGCTGGCCACAGGGTGCTGCAGCATTTAGCTATGCAATCTACTTATCCACCTAGGAGAGTGTAATTAAGCAACTGATCAGCAGATTCTGTGTATTTAAAGGCACACTCCGGCTCTCCAGCATTGTGCAGTGCTCACTTAGAGGGACAGGTCCTCTTTCATAGAAAATGAATGACACGGAGTGGTGAGTTCAACAACTTTATACAAATTCAAATTTATATTGTGACAAATGAATTAAAGAAGCCCCCTCCCACCCCCCCCCGGCTTTTCGTATCCCTTGAGGGGTTCCAGGCTATGACAAGGCCACACAATGGGGGGGGGGGATCCGATTTTTAAATAAAAAAAGTTCTGGGATTCCCCAAATAATAATGAGATTATCCGGATCTTCCATAGGAGTCCTGAGACCTCAGAGGGCGGGGCTTATCGGTCGGAGAACCATCGGTGTAGGATGCGGCTCAGGATAGTCTGCGAATCGGACAGATCTGGGAGGGACGGCGGTGGGCGGAGAGGGGCGGAGTCCCGGGGACCTGATGGAGGAAAATAGAAGACGATGAACCAAAAAAAAAACTATTTTTAAAAAGAAGCTGCTGCACTTCCACTGCATCCCCCCCTCCCAAACCAAAGCACAAAGCTCTCCCCAAGACCTTGCTCCTCCTCATCCGACGCATTTCACATCACGAGGGTGGAGAAAACACCCAAACAATACATTTTATAATTAAAAAAAAAGCTGTGCTTCCCACTGCATCCTTTTTTTTCCCTCTTTTTGCTTCAAAAAGCTTTATTGCAACTTGGACCCATTAGCAAGAACAAAGCTCTCCCAAAGACCTTGCTCCTCCTCATCCGACGCGTTTCACCTCACCAGGGTGGAGAAAACCCCAAACAATACATTTTATACTTAATAAAGAAGCTGCGCTTCCACTGCCTCTTTTTGCTTCAAAAAGCTTTATTGCAACTTGGATGCATTAACAAGAACAAAACCAAAGCACAAAGCTCTCCCCAAGACCAAACTCCTCCACCGACGCGTTTCACCTCACCAAGGTGGAGAAAACCCCCAAACAATTTATTTTATAATTAAAAAGAAGCTGCACTTCCACTGCATCCTCTTTTTGCTTCAAAAAGCTTTATTGCAACTTGGATGCATTAATAAGAACAAGCCAAAGCAAAAGGTTCTCCCCAAGACCTGGCTCCACCTTCCTCGACGCGTTTTACCTCAAGAGGGTGGAGAAAACTCACAAACTTTATAATTGAAAAAAAAAAAAAAAAATCTGCACTTCCACCGCATTTTTTTTTTTTACAAAAACAAACCAAAGGCTCTGGCAAGAGCTGGTGCATCCCCACTGATGCATTTCACCTCAAAAAAGGTGAAACACCACCGCCCCTAATAAAATAAACTTTATAACGAAAAAGAAGAAGTTGCACTTTCATTGCATTCCTTCCCCTGCCCCCTCTATTTTTCCTTTGTAAAGCTTTATTGCAACTTGCATGCATTTACAAGAACAAGCCAAAACACTAAGCTCTCCCCCTGACCTGGCTTCTTGACGCGTTTCACCTAAAAAAGGGTGGGAAAATCCCCAAAACAATAAACTTTATAATTAAACAAAAGAACGCTCTGTACTTCCATCACAATCCTTTTTTTTCCCCTCTTTCTGCCTTCAAAAAAAGGTTTATTGCAACATTTTGGAGTTTTTCAGCACTTCCTGTCCTCAAAGCCGCAACAGGAAGTGAGAGAAAATCTCTCCCCTTTTTAGACAGTTGTCACCAAAACCGGTGTCCCCGCATTGGAAGATTTCCCCATCACCTCTTGTTCTGGTGACCACAGCCACATTGAGAGGGTGAAACTCCCTTTTGCGGACATCGACAGCAATAAAAACTCGATGGGGGGGGGGTCTAACCTCAAAGGGGTCTTCAACGTGCAAGCAGATCGGTCACAAACAACTTTATTGTTCATTTCTGGTCAGAGACACTCACCGTTGGCTTCAGCCACCAACCAGCTCTAGCGGTAACACTACTCGGAACCCCCACTGGGATGGGGGGGGGGGGCACACTGACCACCAATGCATGACCTCTCTTACTGCCCCATTACCACTGACCACACCCACTTTACTTAGACCAAGCCCCCTTTTCGAGAGCCTTGGTTTTTAAAGTAGACCAGCGTTAGCCAACAGATCTTCAGCTGGTGTTGGACTACAAGTCCCATCGATCGTGCCTTATTGACTGTATAAGAACAGGAACACTCTGAGACTTGTAACACCCCGGATCTATCCATCCCTAACGCCTTCTGAATTCTGGGCACTAGAGGGAGCCCTCTAGGCAAATGTTGTAGCCTAGGCCAAGCTAGCAGGTTTGTACCAAAGGATTATGGGAAATGCTGCGACCACAACGGTGGCTGTTTCTCTTACCGACAATGGAATCCCGGGGGGCATCGGGGCTCCCGCTGCTGATGACCTCATCGCCTCTGGTCACTGTCACTGTGGTGGTTGTGTTACCCTGACCATCCCTCACTGTCCGCCTTTCCTCCACCGTCTGCAGAGAGAGAGAGAGAGAGAGCGAGGGGGTTCAATGAGGACTCCGCTGAGCGGATTTAGGATTTTAGCGGAGTTCCCCTTTAATCCTGTACTCACCCCATCTGGTTTCATGACTTTGGAGATGGAGACACTCCGGAAGAAGGAGGAGGATGCCGGCTCTTGTGGTTTGAGGATGGAGTCCAAACCACGGGAGGAGACCTCCGAATCTAGAACTAGAGAGACCTGAGGTCAGACAACAAGAACAGACCGAACCCCCCCCATCACACCACATGCACCCATAATGGGACATTCTAAGGCTGAGGGTACTTACCTTTATCCTGCTTGGAGCCCCCTAAACCATTATCTTCCTGCTATAGAGGAAAACAAAGATAAACAGTAATAGGACCCCATCTGAGGGCAACACCCCAAAAACATAAAGGGTTATTCCATACAGAATTATATATATCACCTACTGGTTCCCGGGTCTGTACACCAGCTGTGCCCATTATGAGGGGTTCCCACCATCCCTGTGCTGAATTCCCGGGTCTGTACACCCGCTGTGCCCATTATGAGGGGTTCCCATCATCCCTGTGCTGAGTTCTGGGGTCTGTACACCCGCTGTGCCCATTATGAGGGGTTCCCATCATCCCTGTGCTGAGTTCCCGGGTCTGTACACCCGCTGTGCCCATTATGAAGGGTTCCCACCATCCCTGTGCTGAGTTCCCAGGTCTGTACACCTGCTGTGCCCATTATGAGGGGTTCCCATCATCCCTGTGCTGAGTTCCCAGGTCTGTACACCCGCTGTGCCCATTATGAGGGGTTCCCACCATCCCTGTGCTGAGTTCCCGGGTCTGTACACCCGCTGTGCCCATTATGAGGGGTTCCCACCATCCCTGTGCTGAGTTCCCGGGTCTGTACACCCGCTGTGCCCATTATGAGGGGTTCCTCTGGATATAAGCCAGGAATGGCTCCACCCACCTATAACTGGATTATCCCTTTAAGCAATGGAGTTTTCTTCTGGGCAAACATGATGTTTCGGACTGTGAAGATCCACAGATACGGCGTAAATGGAGGTAACTCACCCATCCTCTCCCGTCTCGGGGGGCCCCGCTTGGCTGTGGTGGCTCCTCCTCTTTAGGGGGGTTCTGGGAAGATGGCGTCTGCTCTCTGGGTAGGTAGGAGTCCGGGTACTTCAACATGAAGTCTCGCAGAGAACTGCCTCGGGACCCCTCTGGACTCGGTCTTGGTGGTTCGATCTCAGGCAACCCTACACAGAAGGGAGAAGAGAAGTCACCACAATGCAGAGAGGTGGACACACCAGAAACCAACACAGCAACCGTTGTACTATGTAGGACCCCCCGGGGGGAAGGTCTATGGAGTCAACGGCTCTCTATGGCGGCCGTATCTGGAGGACATTATTAGACTCACGAGGAACATCGCGGATCACGGCACCAAAACCAGAGAAGAGTTCATTGAAGTCCCGGAATATATCCTCAAATCCGAACGGGTCCTGGAACGGGGGCCGACCGCCCCAGAAGGGGGAGTGGAAACCTGAGGGGCCATGGAAGGAGTCCTCATCCTCATCGTCATCTTCATCCTCCTCTTCTCCCGGAGTCATCCCTCCAAAGAACGGATCCCTGGGGTGGGGGTGGGGGGGGGAATAAAACAGAATCCTTAATGGTGGAGACTACATGAAAGGAATCTGAGACCAAAACCGAGTCATTTCATCAATTCCAGCAAAATTATCCAAATTTCCCAAACAGTACAAAGGGGAACAAAATAACATAAATGTTTAAAGAATTATAACAATGATAATGATTATATTATTTTAAAAATGTATATAAAAATATATATTTCTGACGATAATAATGTTTAAAAAAATAATTACAATAACTAATTGTGATGATGATAATAATAATAATAATAATAAATAAAATAAATAATAATAAATAAAAATAACAACATTAAAGATATTAGTACTATTATTTTATTGGTACTATTTTATTCTGAAAAAAATAATACTAATAAAACATTAGAATAATAATGATAATAATTTATTTTTATTAGTTGTAGTAGTAGCAGTATTGTTTGATGATCATCTCTTTTTTTTTTTTGCAATAATTATGTTCTGAATATTAATTTTGAATATAATAATTAGTATGTAATTACTGTATAACAAACTGCAAAAAATCAAATGCAATAAACAAATCAAATGTAATAATGTAAATGTAATAATAAAAAAAAAAAAAAAAAAAAAAAAACATGCTCCAAAGATGCTGCAAGAAAAAAAAAATTTCACCACGACGGAAGCGCCTGGCCCCAGTGTAAAAACATTCATTGATTTTAAAAAGGATGCATTTTACTTGAGCGTTTCAGGCGTTTTTTTTTTTTTTTTTTAACGCAAAATCTCTTCAGCGTGAAAGGGCCCTAAACTGCAGGGGAAAAAAAAGTGATAATATTCATGAATACAAATAATATTAATAAAGTTTAGTATCAAATTATTATAGTATACTAATAATAATAATAATAATATTGTTAATTTTGATTAGTAGCATTTTTTTTAATCACATTTTATTTTTTGCAGTTATTAACGATTTTGGAATTTTGTATTATTAGTAATTATGTAACAATTATGTTACGATTAAACAGAATAATTACAATAAATAATTCCAAGTAAAATAAGATACTATTATCAAAAATAATAGTAAGAAAGAATAATATAATTACTATTTTATGGGTATTATTTGCATAAAATATACATAAATTGTAAAAATATATATATATATATATATATATATATATATATATAATTTGCAAAAGTAATATAAATTGTATAGTATGAAATAATTTGTTTTTTATTAGAATTTTTTTAAAAAAATGTCGTAATCATCATGTTTTGATGTTTTATTTAATTGTATTAGATTTAAGGTAATTATTTATTTATTGCATTAAATAATAGGATAATAATATAGGATAATAATATGTAACAATTATGTTATGATTAAACAGATTTATTACAATAAATAATCGCAAATAAAAAAAAAAAAAGATAATATTAACAAAAATAATAGTAAAAAATAATAATAATATTACAATTTTATGGGTATTAATTGTATAACAATAAATAATTGCAAATAAAATAAGATAATATTAACAAAAATAATAGTAAAAAAAAAATATTATTATTACTATTTTATGGGTATTATTTGTATAAATGTACGTAAATTGTAAAAAAAAAATTATATATAATTTGCAAAAGTAATATAAATCTTATAGTATGAAATAATTTGTTTTTATTAGAATTTTTTTTAATTTGTAATCATTATTGTTTTGATGTTTTATTAAATTGTATTAGATTTAAGGTAATTATTTATTGCATTAAATAATTGCATAAAAAAATAGGATAATAATAATAATAAATGATAATAGAAAATGTTGAAGGTGAAAATATTAAATAATTACATTGACTAAAAAAAAAAAATTTGTGATAATACACGGAGCGATGTCGGAGGTATATATATCTATATATATATAGATATATATATAGATAACGTGTTGTGAGGTCAGAGTTCTATTTTTAGCGCAGTGGGCGGCGTCATCTGTTGGCGTTCTCGCGGCTCAATTTGGCGATTCGTCACACTTTATTTCCCGGATTTATAATCGCCGTGGAGGCACGACGACCCGCAGAACTCACCTCTAATATTACAGGTAGGTTTTGCGGGGTGGGGGGGAGGGGAAGGACAGAATTCTGCGCGGATAACGCGTCCCCGGCGGGGAACGAACCCGGGACTCGGACTCTGGATCCTGCCAGAGCACAGAGGGCTTCATTCCCCTTCATAATGACGTCACTTCCTCTCACCTCATCCCAGGGGCCCCAAAGAATCTCCTGAACAGATCAAACGCGCTCATCTCCCCCCTAAAATGTCACCAACAACAACTGGAAATTTCTCAGCACACCGCCACTTCCGGTCAGCAACTGCTACGAGCTTGCCAACCAGCTCCCACTTCCGCCAGCCATTCGCCGGACAGCCAATCAGCTTTTCACTTCTGCTAACCAACCACCAATCTGCTCCCACTTCCGTCAAAAAGAAAACACCAACCAGCTCCCACTTCCGCCAACCAGTCGCCGAACGATGACTGCACTTCCGCCAACCACGTATGGCTCCCGCAAACGCACGCGTCGCGACGTTCCTACTGCGGAATCCGATTGGCCAAAGCAAGCAGAACGTCACCCAGTGTGCGCCGGAAGCGGCTTTGTACAGGAAGTGGAGTGAAAAAAAAAAGCGTGAAAGAGCCTAGAATGTTTTTGATGTTTATTTTATTTTTATTAGTATTTTGTATTATTAGTAATTATGTAACATTTATGTTACAATTAAACAGAATTATTACAATAAATAATTGCAAATAAAATAGTAAAAAATAATAATATTATTAATACTATTTTATGGGTATTATTTGTATAAATGTACATAAATTGTAAAAAAATTATATATAATTTGCAAAAGTAATATAAATTGTATAGTATGAAATAATTTGTTTTCATTAGATTTTTTTTTTAAATTTGTAATCATTATGTTTTATTTAATTGTATTAGATTTAAGGCAATTATTTAATTATTGCATTAAACAATTGCATAAAAAAATAGGAGTGAAGTGAAAAAAAGTGTGAAAAAGCCTAGAATGTTTTTGATGTTTATTTTATTTTTATTAGTATTTTGTATTATTAGTAATTATGTAACATTTATGTTACAATTAAACAGAATTATTACAATAAATAATTGCAAATAAAATAGTAAAAAATAATAATATTAATAATACTATTTTATGGGTAGTATTTGTATAAATGTACATAAATTGTACAAAAAAAATGACAATTTGCAAAAGTAATATAAATTGTATAGTATGAAATAATTTATTTTCATTAGAATTTTTTTTAAAATTTGCAGTCATTATGTTTTGATTTTTTATTTAATTGTATTAGATTTAAGGTAATTATTTATTTATTGCATTAAATAATTGCATGAAAAAATAGGAGTGAAGTAAAAAAAAAGTGTGAAAGAGCCTAGAATGTTTTTTTAATGTTTATTTTATTTTTTTTGTACTCATTTGATGAATAAATGGCTGGCTGTGAGGATTTCCCTATAAATCTACCTTGAGAGGGAGAGTAGAGGCTGGGCATTGTTGGAAATGCTGGTTTTCCTGGCTGCCAGACTGATCCCAAACAAATGCGGGTCAGGCTTTTCGCCCTCTCAGTGGTCAGCTGACTTGTTCCAGGCCAATGAGTCAAAAGATAGAAGCCAGAGGAGGAGGAGCAATGAATGCTTATCCCTTTCCCACCCAGCCCTGCTGTCCCTTTACCAGCCCGGGGGGAAGGCATGGCCGATCACATAGCCATGGTGATTGGCTGTCACAGTGGTCACATGATCAGGAGCCGGTCCTGGTGGCTCTCCGCCATTACTGCCTCCCATATGTGTGGGCATTACAGCCCACCCCCCGTTTGCCACCAATGCTTATGCGTTCCATAGACGGAAAGGGGTTAAAGAGGACCTGTCACTTTACCCGCCAAAGGGGGAAATCACAGGTTCTTGTTAGACCCACAACCCCGGATACTCCCCATGGCCCCTTTTCTGCCATTCTCATTGTTGGTGTCCTTGGAAATCCACAGTACTTCTAGGTATAGGGGGTTCAGTGTGACCTCCCTCTTGGGATGCAGTGTAGCCAATCACTAGGCCTGAATACAATCACATGGAGGAAGGGAGAAGTTCATTAACCCTGTGTGAGCTTCTACATCAACTCAGGGATTAGATCAGTGTTTCTCAACTCCAGTCCTCAAGGCGCACCAACAGGTCATGTTTTCAGGATTTCCCTCAGATGAAACTGCTGTGGTAATTACTAAGGCAGTGAAAACTGATCAAATCACCTGTGCAAAATAGTGGAAATCCCGAAAACATGACCTGTTGGTGCGCCTTGAGGACTGGAGTTGAAACACTGGATTAGATTTTAAACCAAGGAGAGGTGCCCCAGCAGGGGTGGGGGGGTGTGATCCGGCTCCCATGTGTCAGCAGCTGCTGCAGGGGAGAGGAGGGAGCATCGACAATGGCTGGTCACATCTTACATATTGATATCTCTGGGTGTGTGTAGGGACAGCTGACAAATTCTCAGGTTTTGTGCTGTAAAATTGGACCAATACAAGCAGGTGGCAGAGACCACAAGATGTCCTACTTCTCACTACTACCAATGCTGATCACTGTTCTCCTTTGCTGGAGAGGAAGCTGCACCTGAGGACCTGTAGTGCAAGGATCTCCCTGCTTAATCTTCATTCATTCCATGGATCTGTGCTTCCTCCACCTCTATCATTACCGCACTAGTCACCGGGGGTTGCAGCTCTGACATGAGGAAGCAATGACCTGCCACTAACAAGATGGCTGCTTCCACACAGTGCAGACCACGGCATGGTAATTCAGTAATGCCCATGTTGGGATCAATTAACCCTGGTCACATCTTATGTATTGATATCTCTGGGTGTGTGTAGGGACAGCTGACCAATTCTCTGGTTTTGTGCTCTAAAATTGGACCAATACAGGCAGGTGGCCGAGATTACAAGACGTCCTACTTCTCACTACTACTGTGCTGATCACTGTTCTCCTTTGCTGGAGGGGAAGCTGCACCTGAGGACCTGCAGTGCAAGGATTTCCCTGCTTCATCTCTCTATGTATATCATATGTATTGCTAGAGATTTTTTACTTTGGAGAGTGCATGTTGCAGCCCTCGAAGGACAGTCAGACAAGAATGAAAACTCCTCCTATAAGCTTTAACCAGACACTGATAGAAGTCCCAAAACTGCTATATACTGCTGATGAGAAAAGGTATTTAGCCATTTATATTTACGAAACAAACTGCATTTCAATGTTCTGTACTGTGGGAGAGCAGATATAGTGACTGCAGAGTCCTGGGGAGAGCAGATATAGTGAATGCAGAGTCCTGGGGAGAACAGATGTAGTGAATGCAGGCTCCTGGGGAGAACAGATGTAGTGAATGCAGGCTCCTGGGGAGAACAGATGTAGTGAATGCAGGCTCCTGGGGAGAACAGGTGTAGTGAATGCAGGCTCCTGGGGAGAACAGGTGTAGTGAATGCAGGCTCCTGGGGAGACCAGATATAGTGACTGCAGAGTCCTGGGGAGAACAGATATAGTGAATGCAGAGTCCTGGGGAGAACAGATATAGTGAATGCAGGCTCCTGGGGAGACCAGATATAGTGACTGCAGAGTCCTGGGGAGACCAGATATAGTGACTGCAGGCTCCTGGGGAGACCAGATATAGTGACTGCAGGCTCCTGGAGAGACCAGATATAGTGAATGCAGGCTCCTGGGGAGACCAGATATAGTGAATGCAGGCTCCTGGGGAGACCAGATATAGTGAATGCAGGCTCCTGGGGAGACCAGATATAGTGAATGCAGGCTCCTGGGGAGACCAGATATAGTAAATGCACGCTCCTGGGGAGACCAGATATAATGAATGCACACTCCTGGGGAGACCAGATATAATGAATGCACACTCCTGGGGAGACCAGATATAATGAATGCACATTTCTGGGGAGACCAGATATAGTGAATGCAGAGTCCTGGGGAGACCAGATATAGTGAATGCAGGCTCCTGGGGAGACCAGATATAGTGAATGCAGGCTCCTGGGGAGACCAGATATAGTGAATGCAGGCTCCTGGGGAGACCAGATATAGTGAATGCAGGCTCCTGGGGAGAGCAGATATAGTGAATGCAGGCTCCTGGGGAGACCAGATATAGTGAATGCAGGCTCCTGGGGAGACGAGATATTCTCTTACAAGGAACTAATGAATGACCCCATTCTCCTTTGGAGACAGCGACTGATGAGATAGCTCTAGTCTTGCTAAAGCGCAGGAGAAGATACCAAACTTAAAGAGTAAATCCACTTTTGTTGAGGAAAACCTCCCCCCGCCCCCCCAAAAAAATTGATCTTGAGCTGTGCGGTGTCTCCCCACTGACACACACACACACAGTGCAGCTCAGCCCCCGCCCACTAGATTTGATTGACAGAAGCAGGAGCCAATGGCTGAGGGAGAGAGAGAGAGCAGTGCCACTGCTCTCAGGCACAGCTCTGGATCAAAATTAGTCTCAGGTATTTTAATGGGCTGAGGGCAGAGCTAACAATTTTTTTTTTCCCCCTTAATGCAGATTAAGACAAAAAAAACAAACACATAACCCCACCCCCCGGAGTTAGGCTTTACCTTGGCAGCCCTTCAGCACCCAAGGCCGCCATTGTTGTGTATCAAGCACCGATAAAGTGGGTGTTCTTAGACCCCTGAAATGGACTGGCTAATTTTTATAAATATATATATATTAATTATATTAGTCCCCCTGAAAGGTGTTGGCTGCTTTTTATATTGTATCTAGAGATGTAAAATTTTCTGGAAAAACTGAAGAAAAAATAATTCAATGTGGAGTAGTTTTACAAATTGAAAGTCGTTTTGTTACACTGGAAAAGAGAAACGCAGTTTACATAAAACGATCATCTACTGGATCCCAACTGTAGAAAATACAAGATGGAGCCCAAACACTAAATTGGAGCCCATCCCCCCTGCAGCACCCCCTAGTGGCAGAAATGCATATTATACCTCATTGAGAAGTAGAGTGCTACTTGAATTGTATTCCAGGATTTGCTCGTCTTCAGCAGAGAACATGCAATCATTTAAAGACTTTACATAAAGCCTTAAGAAATCTATGATAAAGGTCTCCATGGTGGTTATTTACGAAGGGCAAATCCACCTTGAAGTGCACTCACTGTAGATCCGAGGGGGACATGCAAGGAAAAAAAAAAAAAAAAAAAAAACAGCATTTTTTTAGCTTGCACATGACTGGATGATAAAATCAGCAGAGCTTCCCCTCATTTCAGATCTACCCCTTAGCCCTACAGCAACTGAACTTACAAGTGCATGTTTAGTGCAAAGTGGATTTGCCATTAGTGAATAAACCCCCCCCCATGTCATATACACTGTATTGGGACACCTGCTTTTACACGCACATGAACTTTAATAGCATCCCAGTCTAAGTTCGTAGGGTTCAATATTCTATTGGCCTGCCCTTTGCCGCTATAAGAGCTTCAACTCTTCTGGGAAGGCTGTCCACAAGGTTTAGGAGTGTGTCTATGGGAATATTTGACCATATTCCAGAAGAGCATTTGTGAGGTCAGGCACTGATGCTGGACAAGAAGGCCTGGCTCGCAGTCTCCGCTCAAATTCATCCCAAAGGTGTTCTATTGGGTTGAGGTCAGGACTCTGTGCAGGCCAGTCAAACTCCTCCACCCCAAACTCGCTCACCCATGTCTTTGTGGACCTTGCCAGGTCTTCTCGTCCAACATCAGTGCCTGACCTCACAAATGCTCTTCTGGAAGAAGAGTCCAACATTCCCATAGACCAGGGGGTCTCAAACTGGCGGCCCTCGAGCTGTTGCGAAACTACAAGTCCCATCATGCCTCTGCCTGTGGAAATCATGCTTGTAACTGTCAGCCTTGCAATGCCTCATGGGACTTGTAGTTTCGCAACAGCTGGAGGGCTGCCAGTTTGAGACCCCCTGCCATAAACACACTGCTAAACCTTGTGGACGGCCTTCCCAGAAGAGTTGAAGCTGTTATAGCTGCAAAGGGCGGAGCCAACTCAATATTGAACCCTACGGACCAAGACTGGGATGTCATTAAAGTTCATGTGTGTGTAAAGGCAGGTGTCCCAATACTTTTGGTAATATAGTGTTGTTTGAATTCCATGTCATAGATATGTTAGTTATCATTGTAAAAACATATTTCACTTTTTTTTTATTCAAAAACAGCTTTAGAAAAACTTTTCCCAATGTCCCCGGATTTTTCCCAGGCCTTCCCATATCCAACTGTGCCCCAGAAACACATTGGCTACTTTTATATTGCCCCCCTCCCCAACTTGGACAGTGTCTGCAATTTTTATTACATTAGGCTTTAGCCTTGGCAGCCCTTCAGCACCCAAAGAGCGAAAACCTTCCAAACTGAGGTCAGATAAAAAAAAAGGCACCCGACGCGTTTCAGCAGCCAAACCATTATTGCCTTATTTTGGCCCTGATGGGGGGGGGGGGGGGGGTGTTGGCCCCCAAAATGCACCAACTACCATTTATCTTCTTGGTGTCACATTTTTAACAGCGAAAAATGATTATAGACTCCAAAGTATTTTGTGGATTTCACCAACACTTTAAAACATCAGTCATTCTCACCCTGCTGCATTGTCCCCCCATTGAGAAGTAGAGTGCTACTTGAATTGTATTCCAGGATTTGCTTGTCTTCAGCAGAGAACATGCAATCATTGAAGAGACTTATTGCTTCCTTTCAGGAAGTGAGGAAAATCTTCCCCAAAAGGGCACATCAGGAACAACCCAACAGCGGCTCAGTGTCTAAATCCTCCTGTAGGTGGCAGTGTGACCCCATGTGTATTGAACATCCTGCGCCGCTCTCTTCCCCTCAATGAGCGATGGAGTTGACCTTTACATTTTTATATTTTTTTTAATTGGTTTTCCTCCTTTTTCTATCCCTGCACCAGACTCTGGCTTTTATTTGGTCACATCCTTTTTTTTTTTGTACAGCGTCGCCGACGGCGGTCGCTCTGAATAACCGGAATGATGACAGAACATGCAGCCGTGTTTTTGTTTTATATATACAAGACACATTTATCCATTAAATTCAAAACACAGTACAAAAAAAAAAAAAAAAAAAAAAGAAAAAAAAAAAAAAAAAAAGAAACCACGTCAAGTGATGATTCATACAAACGCAGAATTCATAGCCATCCTTCCTACGGTAGACGTGGGCGGTGACACGCCTTCTCTGCCCCTCCCCCCCTCTCTCACCTCTACAAAAAGAGGCTAAAAAAAGGGGGAAGGGAAAAAAAAAAAAAAAAGTAAGACCAGCCCTCCCCTAAAATAGCAAACATTTCATAATTGCAGAAAAAAGGGGGAGAATACAAATTCTATATTACATACAATAAAGGGGGGAGAGGGGGGAGGGGAGAGCTGGGTGGAGGAGGTCTCAGAACGGAGGGGCCGGAGGGTTCGTTTGTTTTCTGTTGACTTTTTTTTTTTTTTTTTTTTTTAGCGTCGGTCGGCCGGTCCTTGTGATTTTGAGTCGATCTTTTTTCGCAATGTCCTCTTGCGGCAGGAGGAGGGCGGGGTTTTTTTTTTTTAGTTGGACCCCCAGCTGTAGCTGCTGTACGCCGACTTGTTTGCCTGAGATTTTTGCGGCATGGAGGCTCCTTGGGCGCGCTGTCCCGAGGCGGTCTGCGGAGAGAGAGAAAAAAAAAAAAGGCGATATATATAAAAAGACGTGTCGCGGGCTGTAGAGCGTGTCGGGGGAGGGGTGGTGGGTTGACAAGTGCAAGCAGAACCCGCTATATACTGTATATAAAAGAGAACCTGTTAATTTTTTGTGTGCAGCATGCCAAGTAATGCCCCCTCCCCCTCAAGATCACAGTACTCCCCCCCCCTTTGAAGATGCGCCATCTTTATTCAGGCATCATCATCTACTTTCCTGCATTCTTTATGGCTTTGTCCTGCATGCACTTGCCAGTACCCCCTCCCCTCCCCCGACACCGCACCACCATAATCCCCGCAAACTGTGCAAAACCACAACCAAATGACCAAACCCCCCCCCCCCCCCCCACACCAAATTTGTGTTTTTGGGACAGTGGGCAAGGATTTCATAAGAAGCCAGGCACCAATGAAACTTGGCGGCATCATGCACCAGACTCCGCCTCCCCCATCCGATGGCAGTGATTGTGAATGGATGGGGAGGGGGGGGGCGGGGTGCACGGCGGGAGTGTCTGTATGTGCACGGGAGCTCGTCACCAGGTGGCGGGGCGGAGGAGGAGGAAAGGGGGCGGAGGAGGAGGAAAGGGGGGGGAGGTGAAGGAGTGCAGAGCCCAAAGACAAATTTACCTGGTCATCGTTCAGCAGCTGGCAACACAAAATCTGCAAACATGGCAGCTGGTGCAAAGGTGGGCGGGATATGCAAAATAAAGGGACAGACTTTTAGCATGAGAAGGTGCGGGAAAAGGTCGGCGCCAA
This sequence comes from Aquarana catesbeiana, assembly GCF_042186555.1. Taxonomy (NCBI): domain Eukaryota; kingdom Metazoa; phylum Chordata; class Amphibia; order Anura; family Ranidae; genus Aquarana; species Aquarana catesbeiana. The sequence continues at coordinate 223,366,299 of NC_133336.1, read as the reverse complement.
ACTCCCCCCCCCATCCCCAACTGATGGTGGAGGGGGACAAGGTGTCCTTCACCAGCTTCAATACCCTGCGATGGTACCAAGAGCTTTTTATCTAACGCTACAGCCTTTGTCGGCGATATATCACCACCACATCGCGTCTTTCTGAAGGTCTGAGTATAAAACCGACCCCCTCTATTGTGCCAAGACTACATAGCGTTCTCCTCCTGAAGATCCGGTGTATGGCATTGGTCAATGAGAACCGTACCAATGGTGTAGGGTAGTGATGGAGAACCTTGGCATCCCCAGATGTTTTGGAACTACATTTCCCATGATGCTCCACTACTCTGCAGAGTGCATGAGGATCATGGGAAATGTAGTTCCAAAACATTTGGGGGTTCCGAGGTTCTCCATCACTGGTGTATGGTGATTAATGGCTTCATTGGTAAACGAATTCAGGCTATTATTGATACATTGTATATATCCTGTGAAGGGGACACTGAACGAGCCTTTGGCAGTGATACATTGTAATACAGTGCCCTGAAAAAAAAAGTATTCATACCCCTTGACATTTCCCACATTTTCTCATGTTACAACCAAAAATGTAAATGTATTTTATTGGGATTTTATGTGATAGATCAACACAAAGTGGCACATAATTGTGAGGTGGAAGGAAAATGATACAAATAAATATGTGAAAAGTGTGGGGGGGACATTTGTATGGCGCCCCCCGGAGTCAATACTTTGTAGAACCCCCTTTCTCTACAAGTCTTTTTGGGGATGTCTCTACCAGCTTTGCACATCTAGAGAGGACATTTCTGCCCATTCTTCTTCTTTGTAAAATATCTCAAGCTCTGTCAGATTGGATGGAGAGCGTCTGTGATCAGCAATTTTCAAGTCTTGCCACAGATTCTCAATGGGATTTAGGTCTGGACTGTGACTGGGCCATTCTAACACATGAATATGCTTTGATGTAAACCATTCCATTGTAGCTCTGGCTGGATGTTTCGGGTCGTTGTCTTGCTGGAAGGTGAACCTCCGCCCCAGTCTCAAGTCTTCTGATGACTCTAACAGGTTTTCTTCTAAGATTGCCCTGTATTTGGCTCCATCCATCTTCCCATCAACTCTGACCAGCTTCCCTGTCCCTGCTGAAGAAAAGCATCCCCACCACATGATGCTGCCACCACCATGTTTCACAGTGGGGATGGTGTGTTCAGGGTGATGTGCAGTGTTAGTTTTCCCCCCACACATAGCGTTTTGCTTTTAGGCCAAAAAGTTGAATTTTGTTCTCATCTGACCAGATCACCTTCTTCCACATGTTTGCTGTGTCCTCCACATGGCTTCTCACAAACTGCAAATGGGACTTATGACTTATGACTTTCTTTCACCAATGTCTTTCTTCTTGTCACTCTTCCATAAAGGTCAGATTTGTGGAGAACACGACTAATAGTTGTCCTGTGGACAGATTCTCCCCCCTGAGCTGTGGATCTCTGCAGATCCTCCAGAGTTACCATGGACCTCTTGTCTCTTCTCTGATGAATGCTCTCCTTGCCCGGCCGGTCAGTTTAGGTGGACGGCCATGTCTTGGTAGGTTTGCAGTTGTGCCATAATCTTTCCATTTTCCAATGATGGATTGAACAGAGCTCTGTGAGATGTTCAAAGCTTGGGAGATATTTTTATAACCTAACCCTGCTTTATACTTCTCCACAACTTTATCCCTGACCTGTCTGGTGTGTTCTTTGGCCTTCATGATGCTGTTTGTTCACTAAGGTTCTCTAACAAACCTCTGAGGGCTTCACAGAACAGCTGTATTTATACTGAGATGAAATGACACACAGGTGGACTCTATTTACTAATTAGGTGACTTCTGAAGGCAATTGGTTCCACTAGATTTTAGTTAGGGGTATCAGAGTAAAGGGGGCACCATACAAATGCTCCCCACAGTTTTCAAATATTTATTTGTATCATTTATCATTTTCCTTCCACTTCACAATTATGAGCCACTTTGTGTTGGTCTATCACATAAAATCCATTTACGTTTTTTGGTTGTAACATGACATGTGGAAAATTTCAAGGGGTATGAATACTTTTTCAAGGCACAGAGGTGGGCCTTATGCCTTGCTGCCTGTGTTGAGGATTTGTGCTTAGTCGTGTGGCCCCCCCCCCAGCATAGTGACCGTACTAATCGCCAACAGCGCCCTGTCACGTGGCAACATATCTAAACCAACAAGACGGGCTCCCCAATCATGTAAATCGCTGTGACAGCCAATCACATGATCAGGAAGCCCAGGCATTTACAATCCTTTACAGGGTTGATGGAAAGAAGGTTAAACGCCAACACCTTGTTTATAAAACAAAGCCATGTGATCACCATGTCATCACTCAAATGGCAATCACATGGCTTTGTTGATCAATGAATATTTGGGATCAGGGGGTCCTCAATATGTTTCGTCGTGTCCCCAGCTAATGAGGATCAAGCCCAGGATAGTTAAATGGTTTTCCTGATGCCCAGGAGCCATTTAAATGCCCATTAATTACCACCATTAAAATGCTATGTCTAGGGCAAAATTTATAAAGTTTTATCCCTTAAATAAAAAAAAAAAAAAAAAATAGTCCATACTTCAGGCAGAGAGCATCCTGCCCCATATATAGTCCCGGAATAGAGGCGCCCGCCCAGCTTGCCACCGAGATGCAAGATATATGAAGACAGGATGGCCGCACACTCTACAGTAAACACCAATTTCTTTATTGAAGTAGAACAAGATAAAAAAAAAAAAAAAAAAAAAAAAAACATCACAGCGCAAAAGAGAACACACAGGAAGGAGGGTCAACGCGTTTCATACACCGTAGAGCACTGATTAAGCGCTGCTGTGCGTGAAACACGTCAACCTTCCTGTTTGTGCTTTTGCACTGTGATTTTTTTTTTTTTATCTTGAATTTTTGATACTTCAATAAAGAAATTGGTGTTTCCTGTAGAGTGTGCGGCCATCCTGTCTTCATATACACTATATTGTCAAAAGTATTGGGACGCCTGCCTTTATACACACATACATTTTAATGGCATCTCAGTCTTAATCCGTAGGGTATGAATATTGAGTTGGCCCACCCTTTGCAGCTATAACAGCTTCAACTCTTCTGGGAAGGCCGTCCACAAGGTTTAGGAGTGTGTCTATGGGAATGTTTGACCATTCTTCCAGAAGCGCATTTGTGAGATCAGGCACTGATGTTGGACGAGAAGGCCTGGCTCGCAGTCTACTCTTTAAGGTGTTCTATCGGGTTGAGGTCAGGACTCTGTGCAGGCCAGTCATGTTCCTCCACCCCAAACTCGCTCATCCGTGTCTTTATGGACCTTGCTTTGTGCACTGATCCAAATCATTTGGTGGAGGGGGGATTAAGTTGTGGGGTTGTTTTTCAGGGGTTGGGCTTGGCCCCTTAGTTCGTAGTTAGTTTATGGACCTTGCTTTGTGCATTGGTGGGCAGTCATGTTGGAACAGGAAGGGGACGTCCCCAAACTGTTCCCACAAAGTTGGGAGCATGAAACTGTCCAAAATGTCTTGGTATGCTGACGCCTTAAGAGTTCCCTTCACTGGAACTAAGGGGCCAACCCAACCTCTGAAAAACAACCCCCACACCATAATCCCCCCTCCACAAATGATTTAGACCGGTGCACAAACCAAGGTCCATAAAGACATGGATGAGCAAGTTTGGGGTGGAGGAACTTGACTGGCCTGTACAGAGTCCTGACCTCAACCCGATAGAACACCTTTGGGATAAAGGCGAGCCAGGCCTTCATCGTCCATCAGTGCCTGACCTCACACATGCTCTTCTGGAAGAACGGTCAGACGTTTCCCATAGACACACTCCTAAACCTTGTGGACGGTCTTCCCAGAAGAGATGAAGCTGTTATAGCTGCAAAGGGTGGGACAACTCAATATTAAACCCTCCGGACTAAGACTGGGATGCCATTAAAATTTGTGTGTATATATATACACACACACACACACACGTGTCCCAATACTTTTGACAATATAGTGTATATGAAGACAGGATGGCCGCACACTCTAGAGGGAGGTCATAAAATTTCATGTGTGTAAAGGCAGGCGTCCCAATACTTTTGGTAATATAGTGTAAGCATACGGATGAATAGGAACGCTCGTTGTACTCTTGGGGTGTATAAAGTGACTGGAGTCACATGGAACTGATCACTACAATAGATCCCCCCATAATATGGTAACCCATGTGACCCCCGGGGGGGGGGGGGCTTCTCCACTGTTCAGAACTGAAGAGCGACCATATACCAGGCCCTGAAGAGCGAAGTACACTACATACACAAGTCTCAGTCCCTAGACCAGTGATGGTGAACCTCGGCACCCCCAGAACTACATTTCCCATGATCCTCCCGCACTCTGCCTCATAGTGGAGCACCATGGGACACGTAGTTCCAAAACGTCTTGGGGGGTGCCGCCGAGGTTGACCCATCACTGCCCTAGATGAACAGCCATGTTTTCTGGAAGTGCTTACCTGAGCGTCCTGCTGGAGGTGGTGGTGGAGGATCTGGGAGTGAGGTTGTTGGTGTGGTGCCAGGATGTGCATGAATGGGGCCGGTGGGTAGGCAGCGGCTGTGGCCGGGTTGATGGGACCTCCGGTTCCCAGCGCCGAGGGCAGGTTGAAGGAAGTGGCCGGGGTGGCGGTGTGGAAAGCCTGCTTCTCAAACGATTGCTGCAAAAGACCAAAAAAAAAAAAAACGGGTGACTATCAGTACATGAGATCCACTATGGAGGAGGGGGGAGGGGGCGGCGGCTAACGGACTACAAAATCTTAGGAGATCGTCAATGATGTGCCAAGCACAGGATGGGGGGGAGGGAATCCTGCCCTCTAGTGGTGACTGCTAGCAGCATCCCATATACTTTGTATGAACATGCAACATGAACAGACAGCACATGACTACCTACCTGCGTCTTGGAATAGACAGAGCCGGATATATCGGGGACACCAGTATTACTGGAGGTGACAGACACACCTGTAAAGAAACCACAGCGGACAGATGTATGGATTGTAAATTAGTATGTCAGCACTACAGGACAGGGGGGTCTCCAAACTGCCAACCGGGGGCAGGGTGTGGTCCTTTGCTGGTCTTATCGGGCCCTTGGGGCACCATGTCCTCCAACACCAATAATGGGGCACCATGTCCTCCCACTGACCCCAATGATGGGGCACCATGTCCTCCCACTGACCCCAATGATGGGGCACCATGTCCTCCCACTGACCCCAATGATGGGGCACCATGTCCTCCCACTGACCCCAATGATGGGGCACCATGTCCTCCCACTGACCCCAATGATGGGGCACCATGTCCTCCCACTGACCCCAATGATGGGGCACCATTCCTCCCACTGACCCCAATGATGGGGCACCATTCCTCCCACTGACCCCAATGATGGGGCACCATTCCTCCCACTGACCCCAATGATGGGGCACCATTCCTCCCACTGACACCAATGATGGGGCACCATTCCTCCCACTGACACCAATGATGGGGCTCCATGTCCTCCACTGACACCAATGATGGGGCTCCATGTCCTCCACTGACACCAATGATGGGGCTCCATGTCCTCCACTGACACCAATGATGGGGCTCCATGTCCTCCACTGACACCAATGATGGGGCTCCATGTCCTCCACTGACACCAATGATGGGGCTCCATGTCCTCCACTGACACCAATGATGGGGCTCCATGTCCTCCACTGACACCAATGATGGGGCTCCATGTCCTCCACTGACACCAATGATGGGGCGGCACCATTCCTCCCACTGACACCAATGATGGGGCACTATTCCTCCCACTGACACCAATGATGGGGCACTATTCCTCCCACTGACACCAATGATGGGGCACTATTCCTCCCACTGACACCAATGATGGGGCACTATTCCTCCCACTGACACCAATGATGGGGCACGGTTTACTCTCCCTGACACCAATGATGGGGCACGGTTTACTCTCACTAGGGTGTTTTATAATCCCACTGGGCACAGTGCGACCCCTTTCAAGCTTCCAGGAAAGTTTGGAGACCCCTGCTGGAGGATAATAAAGATGAAAGCGTTTTAGGACATTGGAGTGGAAGGTACACAGGTCGCCATTGGTGTCCGGCCAACTCATACCGCAGCGCTCCGGACTTCACCACACAGTCACACAATGATAATGGATTTCCTCTGGTCTTGGCAGTCATGCCTGTTTGCTCGTCAAGTTTTGCAATGCCTCATGGGACTTGTAGTTTCAGAACAGCCGAAGTACTGAAGTTGCAAACCGCGATGCAGAAAGCAAAACTATTCTGATCCATTTCATTGAAAATTGATTAAACGGCGCACAAGACCATACTAGGCGATCATAAATAGGACGGTGGGGAGAGTTGTAATATATATTGTTCAATATTCTACTCAGCTCTGATAAGAGATGGAGAGAGAGAACCCATCACCCCTCCCCCATGACCGCTTCACAACCAACACCCTCCAGATGCACCAAGAAGAGGATTTGTAATATGGACAACAACATGGAGTGGAGGTGAGGGTGGAAGGCAAGCTGGACAAAAGGTAGCAGGGGAATGATAAGGTCTAACAGTAATGACCTTACTCGGGAGAGACCTAATGACCTGGCTCGGGAGAGAGGGAGGAAGGCAGGCTGACTCGGGAGAGAGAGAGGGAGGAAGGCAGGCTGACTCGGGAGAGAGAGAGGGAGGAAGGCAGGCTGACTCGGGAGAGAGAGAGGGAGGAAGGCAGGCTGACTCGGGAGAGAGAGAGGGAGGAAGGCAGGCTGGCTCGGGAGAGAGAGGGAGGAAGGCAGGCTGGCTCGGGAGAGAGAGGGAGGAAGGCAGGCTGGCTCGGGAGAGAGAGGGAGGAAGGCAGGCTGGCTCGGGAGAGAGAGGGAGGAAGGCAGGCTGCCTCGGGAGAGAGAGAGGGAGGAAGGCAGGCTGCCGGGAGAGAGAGGGAGGAAGGCAGGCTGACTCGGGAGAGAGAGGAAGGCAGGCTGACTCGGGAGAGAGAGGGAGGAAGGCAGGCTGACTCGGGAGAGAGAGGGAGGAAGGCAGGCTGACTCGGGAGAGAGAGGGAGGAAGGCAGGCTGACTCGGGAGAGAGAGGGAGGAAGGCAGGCTGACTCGGGAGAGAGAGGGAGGAAGGCAGGCTGACTCGGGAGAGAGAGGGAGGAAGGCAGGCTGACGGGAGAGAGAGGGAGGAAGGCAGGCTGACTCGGGAGAGAGAGGGAGGAAGGCAGGCTGCCGGGAGAGAGAGGGAGGAAGGCAGGCTGACTCGGGAGAGAGAGGGAGGAAGGCAGGCTGGCTCGGGAGAGAGAGGGAGGAAGGCAGGCTGGCTCGGGAGAGAGAGGGAGGAAGGCAGGCTGGCTCGGGAGAGAGAGGGAGGAAGGCAGGCTGGCTCGGGAGAGAGAGGGAGGAAGGCAGGCTGGCTCGGGAGAGAGAGGGAGGAAGGCAGGCTGGCTCGGGAGAGAGAGGGAGGAAGGCAGGCTGCCTCGGGAGAGAGAGGGAGGAAGGCAGGCTGCCTCGGGAGAGAGAGGGAGGAAGGCAGGCTGGCTCGGGAGAGGGGGAAGGAAGGCAGGCTGGCTCGGGAGAGAGAGGGAGGAAGGCAGGCTGGCTCGGGAGAGAGAGGGAGGAAGGCAGGCTGGCTCGGGAGAGAGAGGGAGGAAGGCAGGCTGGCTCGGGAGAGAGAGGGAGGAAGGCAGGCTGGCTCGGGAGAGAGAGGGAGGAAGGCAGGCTGGCTCGGGAGAGAGGGAGGAAGGCAGGCTGACTCGGGAGAGAGAGAGGGAGGAAGGCAGGCTGACTCGGGAGAGAGAGAGGGAGGAAGGCAGGCTGACTCGGGAGAGAGAGAGGGAGGAAGGCAGGCTGACTCGGGAGAGAGAGAGGGAGGAAGGCAGGCTGACTCGGGAGAGAGAGAGGAAGGCAGGCTGACTCGGGAGAGAGAGAGGGAGGAAGGCAGGCTGACTCGGGAGAGAGAGAGGGAGGCAGGCTGACTCGGGAGAGAGAGAGGGAGGAAGGCAGGCTGACTCGGGAGAGAGAGGGAGGAAGGCAGGCTGACTCGGGACAGGGAGGAAGGCAGGCTGACTCGGGAGAGAGAGGGAGGCAGGCTGACTCGGGAGAGAGAGGGAGGCTGGCTCGGGAGAGAATGGAGAAGGCAGGCTGGCTCGGGAGAGAGAGGGAGGAAGGCAGGCTGGCTCGGGAGAGAGAGGGAGGAAGGCAGGCTGGCTCAGGAGAGAATGGAGGAGAAAGCAGGCTCGGGAGGGAGGGGAGGAAAGGAGAGAAGGGATTGCACCCAAGTAACAAGCATGCACTCGACACACGCGAGAGCGAGGTCCACTCTTTCACTGCTTCCAACACAACAAACGATTCAAGCAGCGCAACTCACTCAACTACAGAAGCACGATTCCTCAATCATCTCTCAGGCGGCCCCCCAACTTAGGACCGCCCACAGCTAGTCACCTGCTGCTGCTTGGACCATCAGCGGCGGGCAGACTCTCTACTGCAGGGCAGAGTTAGGAGAGGCACCAAAAAAGAGCAGGGGGAGGGGGGGTTGGGGGTAAGACGGCATTCACAGCTACGGGGGAGGGTGAAAAGGGATCAAACGGGAACCGACAAAAAAAAGTGATAGCATCTTGGTAATCTGTCTTACCGGTGTTGTAAGCATGAGAGCCGTAGCTGGCCGCTTGCTGGAAGGCGCCAGCCGAAGTATTGACCCCAACATTCACCCCGTGCTGCTTCGACGTGGTAGGCGCCACCTGCAGGGAAAAAAAAAAGGGGACAAGAGGACTCATGAGGCCAGGGCTCTCTAGCTCCGCCCTAGCGGCAGGTCACAAACAAGGGCAGGCAGTGTCGGTATTATTTTTGCAGCCAGGCGAGACTTTGAGACTCTCTATACTGCCCTAAAAACACAGCTCGACAAAAAACACACACACACACAGCGCCCCCTTTAACGACCCCCCGCCCCCACTCCAATTTCTCTCCCATAATACTTAGCCTGGCAAGGAGGAGACCAAGTTTTTAGTCAGCTGCCATTTAATAAACAAGAGCCGAGGTCAGGTTATTCTTTGAAGCCAAAATGAGAGCAGATGTCAATTCGGCCATGCCCCTTGTTGGTGATTAGATCTTTTTTTTTTCTCCCCCGGTAAAGCCGCAGCCACGTTGAGTCATCGGGCAAGCTTAAAAATGGGGCGCTGCTGCAAAAGTAGAGGCAAAGCACAGGCAGGACCTACACCAGGGGAGGGGGGGGGGTAGAGGGTGCGCCCCAGACAACCCCCAAAAACGAGAGCCAGACACACAAGAAGGCAGGCTTTATTTTCTCACCTCGAAAAAACAAGAGGATTCTGTGGGACGTACCTGGGATGGATCGCCAACATACTGGAAAGTCTCAGTTGCCAGCATGCCCGCGGGGTACCTCTAAGTGGTATACAGGGAGGTTAGAAGTAAGTCTCGGGGGGGGGGGGGGGGGGGGGGGTAGCCTCACTTGCAAAAAATTTAAAGCACCCCCTTTTTGTTTCAGCTACCCAACAAAATGGCGTAAGGCTAGAACAAAATAAACCCCAAATTTCTGTCGCCCCCCCCCAAATACCAATAATATGACACTTTCTATACACAAAATATAAAACTAGTAATTTCCTAAAGTTTTTTTTTTTTTTTAATTGCTGTTCAAGAGTAACAAACTACAGAACCCCCAAAACCAGGACCCCCCCCCCACACCCATATCCCCCCACAGAACCCCAAAAGCAATAAGGAGGGCGGCCAATCGGACAGTTTATTGAAAATACTTTTATTAAGTATGGAGATATTTACATTCAGGAAAAAAAAAGATTTTTTTTACCAAAAAAAAAAAAAAAAAAAAACAGTTACAGCACAAGAGAACACAGAGATCAATGTCAGAAAATTTTCAGGTGCAAAAAAAGCATTAGCGGTAATAACGTGATTTTTCGAAACAGTCTGCGATGGTCAGACGCGGCCCAGGGCGGAGTCAACGGTTTAGGTTTTTAGAAAGGGAATCTTTCAACTACAGGAAAAAGTCAGTCCAAAGTTAGGATAAAAAAAAAAAAATTAAGAAAAAGAATTTGTGATCATGATTGGTCACGGAGGTTACGCGTTTCAACTTTCGGACGTTGATAAGCAGCAGTTAACATGGGGCTAGACAAATTTCAGGAGTCGGGTCGAAAGGGCCCCTGCAAGTAAGGCATTCGCATGGGGGAGGGGGGTGTACTACAACGTAAGCCTGTGCTAGGGCAGCGTTTATCGCATGAGGATGCACAGGTGTTGCATGCATTCTCGTGCAGGCAGTCCCCACTGATATCAATTGGGGACATAGAAGCTGCGGCTCCCAATATGACCTTGACCGGGTGTAAATAAAGCGGGAATGCCGCACTCGCAAAAGCCTGAGCTCAGATGAAAGCAAAGAGCAGCCTCAGCCTTAGTTCCTCCCAGGCCATGCCCCCTCAAACACGTTTCGTCCCACCACCAAAGCCTAGTCATACGTCTATAACCAACCTCCAGGGGAAGGGCGAAAGGCGTCAGTGGAGTGGCCTGGGAGAAGCAAAGGCTGAGGCCAGTTTACACTCCTACAAAGGCTGTGTTCACCGTCACAGGGATGCGTAGGTGTTCTGTGCATCCCCATGCAGTCAATCCCATTGATGTCATTTGGGACGCAGCGGGCTGCAATGACTCAGCTGCCGCAACAAATTTGACATCCATGCAGGTGCCGGTGTGTCTCCCAGAACGTACACAACCACCCGTCTTGAAAAGCCTGGAGCGCCGCTCTGAAAAAGCACTCGGGTCCCTGCCCCGGTGATCCACACTATAAAGTGGGTGCTGGCATCTCAGGTAGTCACCCAGAAGTAGCGGGTGTAAATAATGTGGGAGCGCCACACTGGCAAGAGCCAGATTTCAAATTTAAGTGGAGTGGCCTTAGTCTTGACTCTTCCCAGGCCCCTCCCATTGACACGTTTCGTCCTGCCCTTGGAGCTTAGTCATAGATGGATGACTATGCTCTGGTGGTAGGGTGAAACGAGTTGGTGACACGGCCTGGGGAGGGGCGCTCTTCGCTTTCATCTGGGCTTGGGTTATTGTGGGCTGCTGAGTGTGGCGCTCCCACATTTACACATGCTACTACTAAGTGGGTAACGGAGACGCTGGCACCCACTTTAGTGTGGATCACTGGAGGAGCGAGGACCTTGGTGCTTTAAATGAATCTCCAAGATTTTCAATACAGGTTACGGTGGGAGTTCGGGGACACGCATTTGGAGCCAGTGCGGCCGCTGCATCCCAACTGATATCAATGGGACTGCTTGCACAAGGATAATCACAGTCCTCACACTTGCATACAATGTAGGACACCCCTTGTGACAAGGCCAAAACACCGGAACTTTCGCATTGCTCCCTGGCTCAAGGGACTACTTAAACCCTGCATTCGCTGAATAAAAAGACGCTACAATAAAAAAAATACATAAAAACATCAGATTATAGTACAAAAAATTCTCACCCAACACTGAAGCTTCTGGTGCGCTCGACTTGACTGGGTGTCTTTTCCCAGGATCCTGGAAGTACCGTTTCAGGATCCCAAATCTGGTAAAAACCTTGCTCCTACAAAGTAGCGGGAATCCATGGCTTTCACCCAGGATACACCACCAGAAAAACCCAAGGACTCACCTAGGCGAGAGCACCAGAAGCTGCGGTGTAAGCTCAGATGCTGCTTCTCCAGGCAGGCAAAGCTTCCAGGGTGAGAGCTGCATCTGCAGGAACGGTGGCACTGACATCACTTCATTTCTTTCATATGGTCTAGGCCTGTTGAGGAAACGTTCAAAAAAGGGTTTCTACAGAAAGTCCAGCACTTGGACCAGTGCTTTCTTGCTGCAGTCTCGAAAAAGCTCCTCATCGCCTTCATAACGAATGGCCTAAAGGTGTGCGACCGTCTGAAAAATGTTTTGAGAAGAGCGCTGACGTTCCAAGTTGGGACTACAGCCTTGATGGCCGCATTTAAAGGTACGGCCCAAACTGCAGTTGGGGGTAACAGGCTCTTCCATCCTCCTCTAGTCTATGTAAGGAACACTCATTTGGCAAATTTTGCTCTGGTTTACATCCACCGATTGGCCATCATGACGACAAGACCATCAAAGTCATCTTGAGCAATCCTCATCTGGTGGACGATTTGTTCTTCTACTCCTCCTCCTCCTCACCTTCTTGGGACCTGACCAAGACGATGGCTCCTCATCTGCAGCAGCACAGTGGCTGTCCCCCGTCACTTCTCACCCCCCCTCCCCCTCAGCACCTCCAACCTCCGTGTCTCTCCCGGGAAAAGTGGCAAATAAGGAAGCCTGCAGGTCCTAACCTCCTAAATGTTAGTTTCTTGTGACTCCTACATCTATAGACTTAGCAGGCTTTAACAGCGATGACCCCCACAGTGTTGTGTTATAACAGTACCATGGCCATGTGTGCACCTGACCACTCTAATTATCTCTCACTGCTATGACATGGGCTCAGTGGGCAGTTACAGGTGTCACTAGGTTGTTTTTTTCCCTCTTTTTAAACGTAGCATTTTATTTATTTTTATTTGGGAGGCAGGGGCTAGCGAGTAAAAAATGGCGATGCAGGAAGTAGGTTGCAACATACAACTTTGGGAGCCATTGCATCTGATATTTGTATTAATTCGGTGACAGGTTCTCTTTAGGACCGTTTCCTGAATTTAAAACTGAACTCCATGATCTGGTACAGATTTATCTCCATTTCACCATCCACATTAAAATGCCTTTACACTTTTTTTTTTAAACAAATGCCTTAATTTGTTGATTTTATTTTGAAGATATGTACTTTGCCCGGGGGGGGGGGCGATGCACGTCACAAGCATGTGTATTCCCTATGGGGAATCAGAACTACATTTCCCATCATACCGTGGATATTCACAACATGGTGGACGGAGCTCAGGTGTTCTTGCCAATCAATGGCTGTGGGCAGAGTTATGACCAGATTTGGGGGATGCGTTTTCTATGGGGAAAATCGGGACTACATTTCCCATTTATACTGTGAAAACTCACAATGTGGTGGGCGTGGCTCAGGTGTCCCAGCCAATCAATGGCAATGGGAAGGGTCACGACCAGGAGATGTGTTTCCTATGGGGGATCGGAGCTACATTTCCCATCATACTGTGGAAATTCACAATGTGGTGGGCAGAGCTTAATGTGTTCCTGCCAATCAATGGCTGTGGGAAGGGTCATGACTAGGAGCTGTGGAGATGTAGTTCTGATTCCCCATAGGAAATGCATTTCCCATCATACCATGGAAATTCACAATGTGGTGGGCGGGGCTTAGTGTGTTCCTACCAATCAATGGCTGTGGGAAGGGTCATGACTAGGAGCTGTGGAGATGTAGTTCTGATTCCCCATAGGAAACACATTTCCCATCATACTGTGGAAATTCACAATGTGGTGGGCGGGGCTTAGTGTGTTCCTACCAATCAATGGCTGTGGGAAGGGTCATGACCAGGTGGTGTAGGGATTTATTTCCTAAGGGGAATCGGGAGTACATTTCCCATCATACTGTGGAAATTTACAATGTGGTGGGCGGAGCTCAGGCGTCCCAGCCAATCAATGGCTGTGGGAAGGGTCACGACCAGATGTGGGGATGCATTTCCTAAGGGGAATCAGGACTATGTTTCCCATCATACTGTGGAAATGCACAATGTGGTGGGCGGAGCTCATATGTCCCAGCCAATCAATGGCTGTGGTGGACGGAGCTGAGGTGTTCCTACCAATCAATGGCTATGGGAAAGGTCACGACCAGATGTGGGGATGCATTTCCTAAGGGGAATCAGGACTACGTTTCCCATCATACTGTGGAAATGCACAATGTGGTGGGCGGAGCTCAGGTGCCCCAGCCAATCAACGGCTATGGGCAGGGTCACGAGCAGGAGATGTGGGGATGTTTTTCCTTTGGGGGAATCGGAACTACGTTTCCCATCAATGCTGTGGACATTCTCAATGTGGTCGGCGGTGCTCAGGTGTTCCTGCCAATCAACGGCTGTGGGAAGGGTCGTGACCAGGAGCTGTGTACCCACCCAACCACCACCGTCCTCCTTCAAGAAACTACCGAGGAAACGTGATTGGGCGCCATTTCTCTTTATGTGTCTGGTTGCACCAACCAGAAGGGAGAAGAAACGGAGTATAAGGGACCTGTTGAGGGGTACAGAAAAAAAGAGACATCAAATCTAATGATATCCGGCCTGTCACCCAGCACTGCAATTGACAATTCAAAAAAGAATAGCAAAAAAAAAAAAAATAGCAAAAGGAAAATTAGAAAAAAAACAAAAACAAAACTGGAGTTCAGCTCTAAAATAAAATAGCCTGACCGCCCCACCCCCACATAATTTCACAATCAAAAACTGGGGGGGCGGAACACAACAAAGGAATAGAATGAATACTGGGGAGGGAGGAAGTCCTCATTGAATAACACTAACAGCACAAACCTTACAGTAAAAGAAAAGCATGTAGATTCCCTTTAAAAACCTAAACCGTCTCGGATCCAAACCCGATCGGTAAACTGAACAGTCCGGGGGGGCGGCGTCATCGGTAAACCGGTGATGGAGGGAGACACGCCCAGCCCACATTTGCCCTGCTGGGGGGTAAACGCATGCCAGAGGCTGGGAGGGCGTCAGGGTTTTTTTTTTTTTCCCGAAACACATGCCATCTTGTCGCGTCACCGGACCCCCCCTTTAAACATGCATCCTCAAGGCTATCCGACAGCGCAAAGGAGGGGGTGGGGGGCAGGAGAAGCAGTCAAACTTTAGATTGTCGAAGGGTCGTTGTGTTTAAGGTGCCATTTCATTTTTTTTGTTTTTTCTTGGTTTGTTTTGTCCAGTGCCGCCCACCTCCCCCAGAGCAAAACGTTTTATAGGGTTTTTTTTTTTTTTTGTTTTTTTTAGGGTGTCAACGATAGTGCGCACTCACTGGGAACACGGGGCCGTACTGGAAAGTGCTGGGTAGACCCGGTACCCCGGTGTAGTAGGGAAGACTGGTGTAGCTGTATCCCGGAGGCAGGGCGGGGTTTAGGAATGTTTGCTGTGTGGTGTGATGGCCTTGAGTCTGGCTCTGCTGAGGCTGCGCCAGCGTCGTTGCCGGGGCGGGGGAGGAGGCGTCTGCTCGGCCGAATTTGCTGAGGTCACCTGTATGGAAAAATACAAAAGGAGAGGTCGTTAAGATTAAGTCAGCTTAATCGTTCATTACTGCTGAATATAAAATTGCTACAAAACAATTAAAACCTCTACAACGAGTTCCTGCCTCTCTGGGGCACCACTGGTGCAACCTCTACAACGAGTTCCTGCCTCTCTGGGGCACCACTGGTGCAACCTCTACAACGAGTTCCTGCCTCTCTGGGGCACCACTGGTGCAACCTCTACAACGAGTTCCTGCCTCTCTGGGGCACCACTAGTGCAACCTGTATATGCTATATTACCTACTTCTCGAGAGCTCCACTGGCACCACCTCTACAAGAAGTACCTACCTCACTGGGGCACCACTGGTGCAACCTCTATGCTGGGTTCCTTTGTTTCTGGGGCACCACTGGTGAAACCTCTAAACTGAGTTCCTACCTCTCTGGGGGCACCACTGGTGCAACCTCTACACTGAGTTCCTATCTTTCTGGGGCTCCACTGGTGCAACTTCTACACCGAGTTCCTATCTTTCTGGGGCACTACTGGCGCAACCTCTATGATAGGTTCCTATCTTTCTGGGGCACCACTGGAGAAACCTCTAAACTGAGTTCCTACCTCTCTGGGGCTCCACTAGTGCAACCTTTATGCTGGGTTCCCATCTCTCTGGGGCTTCACCTCTATGCTCTGTTAGCTACCTCTCAGGAGCTCCACCTCTACAAGTACCACCTACCTCTTTGGGGCACCACTGGTGCAACATCTATGCTAGGTTCCTACCTCTCAGGGGCACCACTGGTGCAACCTCTACACTGGGTTCCTATCTTTCTGAGGCTCCACTGGTGCAACCTCTACACAGAGTTCCTACCTCTCAGCGCCATTGGCTCCCGCTGCTGTTAAAGTCAGCTAGCCAATCAGGGGAAAGGGGGAGGTGGGGCCCGGGTCGAGGCTCTGTGTTTGAATGGACACAGGGAGCTGTGACTGGGCTCGGGTTCCCCCATAACAAGCTGTTGCTGTGAGAAGCACTCACCAGGAGGGGAGGGGCCAGAAGCACAGAAGAGGGACCCTAGAAGAGGAGGATACAAGCTGCTCTGTGCAAATCCACTGTAACAAAGCAGGGAAGTATAACAGGTTATTTTTATAGGGAGGGGGAATAAGCCTTAAAAATCACTTCACCTCTGGGGAGCGACTAAGGCGACCAGAATTTATCCCCCCCAGGAGCATTAATTCAGTGTGCCGCTCAGGGCCGTCTTTAAGGCAGGGCAAAAAGGCCAGCTGCCCTGGGCCCAGTCAATGTTGTGGGGCCCAAAGCAGCTGCCCCTTGAGCCCACACTGCCTGGAAATAGTTGACAAGAGGATTTGGGAGGGCCCAAGAAAATGTTTGCCCAGGGTCCAATCAATATTAAAGGTGGCCTTGGTGCCGTTACACCTACCGGAGTACGGGTTACTGGTCAGGCTTGCATCTCTTCCAGTAAGAGGAGTGCTGGGCGTAGGGAACGGGATGCTGTAATAATCCTGTAATAGAGAAAACAATACATCGTCAGGTTACAGGCCGAATATCCAAAGCTTGCCGGGACGCGAGGTCGAACGAATGAGCTGCCACTCACCAGGGGGAATCTTGTCTGTAACATCTGAAGATCATCGTAACCATAGACCTGCGGCTGGAGGAAAAAAAAAAAAAAAAGGAAGGAGAAAGAGCAAAGATTACTTGGCTGGACAAAGGAAACAAATACGATTCTGCTTCTCTTCGTTTCTGATTGGACACTTACAGGATAGGCGTGTAACAGACCGGGAGCCATGATGTATGGGTTCGGTAACAGTGGGGCGACACCAGGGGGGAGGTTTGGAGGTGCTTTACCTGAAAAAAAAAAAAAACAAGACATGTTTACTGGACAGTTCTCAAAAGAGGAAAAATTGATTCAAGTCATCTGTGACTTCTTCAGAGATGCCCCCCTATTCACAAAGGAACTCCTCAGGGTCTTCTCATGATATCTGCCCGCTAAGGCTCCCTCATCTGAATTGGGCTTGTACCATTTTTAGAAAAAAAGACTATTACAATTTGTACTAAAGTTGCTACATAGGATTAAAAAAAAAAAAAAAAAAAAAAAAAAAAAAAGACATGCATCCAGTTAAAGCAAAAGACAAAAATAAATAAAAAATAAATAAAAGGCATCAAAGGGTCTTTAAATTTTCTCCTACTGGAAAAATACACAAATCTCCAGGACATTTCTTGAAATATCAATAAGCTTCCACACCGGGCCTATTCTGGACTTCTCTCCTACCTGTAAAAAACATCTTTTTTTTTTTTGCTAGAAAATTACTTAGAACCCCCAAAACATTTTTTTATTTTTATTTTTTTTAGCAAAGACTCTAGGGAAAAAAATGGCGATTGTCACATCTTTTTACGTCACACGGTATTTGCGCAGGAATTTTTCAAACGCTTTTTTTTGGGGGGGGGGGGGGGGGGGGAGACTTTCATGAATAAAAAAAAAAAATAGTAAAGTTAGCCTAATTTTTTGGTATAATGTGAAAGATGATGTTACACCGACTAAATAGATACCCAACATGTCATGCTTTAAAAGTGCGCACACTCGTGGAATGGCAACAAACTTTGGTACTTAAAAATCTCCATAGGGGACGCTTTAAATTTTTTTTACAGGTTACCAGTTACAGAGGAGGTGTCTTGGGCTAGAATTGTTGCCCTTGCGCTAAACTCACGCAGCGATATCTCACGTGTGATTTGAACTAGAGATTGACCGATATGGGTTTTACTCTGGCCGATGCCGATATTTAGAAATCAGAGCAGCCGATTTATGATGCTGATTTTTGCGGACGATATTTTAGATGTGGATGCGTTGTGGAGGGGATGGATGGAGCTGGCCGTGGGCGGGGGGGGATGCGTTGTGGAGGGGGATGGATGGATGGTGCTGGCCATCCTTGAAAGGAGGAGAGGGGGGAGAAAGGAGGAGGGGGCGAGAGGGGAGGGGGGAGAAAAGAGGAGGGGGGCGAGAGGGGAGGGGGGAGAAAAGAGGAGGGGGCGAGAGGGAAGAAAGGAGGAGGGGGCGAGAGGGGAGGGGGGAGGGGGAGAAAAGAGGAGGGGGCGAGAGGGGAGGGGGAGAAAAGAGGAGGGGGCGAGAGGGGAGGGGGGAGAAAGGAGGAGGGGGCGAGAGGGGAGGGGGGAGAAAGGAGGAGGGGGCGAGAGGGGAGAAAGGAGGAGGGGGCGAGAGGGGAGGGGGGAGAAAGGAGGAGGGGGCGAGAGGGGAGAAAGGAGGAGGGGGGGAGGGGGGAGAAAGGAGGAGGGGGGGAGGGGGGAGAAAGGAGGAGGGGGCGAGGGGGGGAGAAAGGAGGAGGGGGCGAGGGGGGGAGAAAGGAGGAGGGGGCGAGGGGGGGAGAAAGGAGGAGGGGGCGAGGGGGGGAGAAAGGAGGAGGGGGCGAGGGGGGGAGAAAGGAGGAGGGGGCGAGGGGGGGAGAAAGGAGGAGGGGGCGAGGGGGGGAGAAAGGAGGAGGGGGCGAGGGGGGGAGAAAGGAGGAGGGGGGGAGAAAGGAGGAGGGGGGGAGGGGGGAGAAAGGAGGAGGGGGCGAGAGGGGAGGGGGGAGAAAGGAGGAGGGGGCGAGGGGGGGAGAAAGGAGGAGGGGGGAGAAAGGAGGAGGGGGCGAGAGGGGAGGGGGGAGAAAGGAGGAGGGGGCGAGAGGGGAGAAAGGAGGAGGGGGCGAGAGGGGAGAAAGGAGGAGGAGGCGAGAGGGGAGAAAGGAGGAGGGGGCGAGAGGGGAGGGGGGAGAAAGGAGGAGGGGGGGGAGGGGGGAGAAAGGAGGAGGGGGGGAGGGGGGAGAAAGGAGGAGGGGGGGAGGGGGGAGAAAGGAGGAGGGGGGGAGGGGGGAGAAAGGAGGAGGGGGGGAAGGGGGAGAAAGGAGGAGGGGGGGAGGGGGGAGAAAGGAGGAGGGGGCGAGAGGGGAGAAAGGAGGAGGGGGCGAGAGGGGAGGGGGGAGAAAGGAGGAGGGGGCGAGAGGGGAGGGGGGAGAAAGGAGGAGGGGGCGAGAGGGGGGAAGAAAGGAGGAGAGGGCGAGAGGGGGGAAGAAAGGAGGAGAGGGCGAGAGGGGGGAAATAGGCAAGTATATACATCTTTCATACACCAGGCAGGATAAGGGTGGGGGGGTGGGGGGGTTTAAGAACAGTTTAAGAAGATAAAAAAAATAAAATAAAAGGAGGAGTGGCACACTCTCTTATTCTATAAGCAACAGAAACGTGAGGGGGTCTCTAACCCTTCCCTACTCCATTGTTTACATTTCAAGGTCTGATAAATGTTGTGAACTGACTTAAAAAAAAAAATAAATAATAGTGCCATAACCCTTGAAAGGGGGAGTGGGCTCAAACCACCTTGCAAATATTGGAATAATTCATAAAACCACGCCCCCTTCCTTCAATTCCGAGAGAAGTGAGTAAAACTGTACAGATCTGCCATAATGGATAACCTGACATAAAAGTCCGATGATCACGCTGGCACTCTGGTTAATATAGCACACGCTGTCCCCCCTTTAAGACCACAAAAGAGTCAAAAAGGGTCTACTGGTGTGCGGCGCACCTCTATCTGAGACCTAAGGGCTCCTCGGTCACAATGTCCCACCCGCTTTTTTTTTTTTTTTTTTTACAGGTCACCAGTTACAGAGGAGGTGTCTTGGGCTAGAATTGTTGCTCTTGCTCTAAACGCACGCAGCAATACCTCACGTGATTTGAACGTCGTTTACGTATGTGGGCGCGACTTGCGTATTAGCGAGCACGCGGGGGGGACTGGGGTACTTTAAATTGTTTTTTTTTTCCTATTGTTTATTTTACTTTTTTTTTTTTTTTTTTTAATTATTTTTACATTTTCTCTTTACATTTAATTTTTCTTTTGATCACTTTTATTCCTATTACAAGGAATGTTATAAAGGAACAGTGCGTGACAGGTCCTCTTTATGGAGAGATGTGGGGTCTATAAGATGGATGTTGTCCCCTCCCACTGCCTGCAAGAATGATCAAGCGGCTGAACTGCCGCTAGGATTGTTCTTATTGTGCACAGAATCGCTGACGGAAAAATATATAATTTGTTTATATATGTGAAAATCATTTTTTTTAGTTTTTTTTTTGGTAGAAAATTACTTAGAACCCCCAAACATATTATATATTTTTTTAAAGCAGAGGCCCTAGAGAATAAATTGGTGGGGGTTTGCAATTTGTTTAATGCACACTATTTGCGCAGCGGCTTTTCAATTGCACTTTTTTGGGAAAAAAATACACTGAATTTTAATGGAAAAAAAAAAAAAAACCAATACATAAATGCAATTTTTCTGTAAAAGATAAAAGATGATGTCACACCGAGTAAATAGATATCAAACAGGTCACGCTTTAAAATTGCGCATCAGCGACAAACGTTAATTTTACTATCCATAGACAATGCTTTAAGAGCCTTTACAGGTCACCACTTGACGTGACGTTAAAAAAAAAAAAAAAAAAAACAAAAACACAACCCGTTTTGCGGCGCTTTCGAAAAGTGCTGCCCATTCATTTCAATGGCGTTTTTGGATTGCTTTTTACAGCGCTCAAAACCCGCCCCAAAGATGCTGCTTGCAGGACTTTTTCTAATGTCCCGCAAGCGCACCGCCCCAGTGTGAAAGCACTCATACAAATGAATGGGAGGCGGTTTTCAGGCGCCTTTCAGAGGCTATTTCTAACGCTAAAACACCTGAAAAGTTTGAAAAGGGTCTTAAATTTTTTTTTTTAATTGCTCTCAATTTTATCGCTCTCACAAAGAATGTAAACCTCCTTGGGGTAGCAATAGGCCTGTGACAGGTCCTCTTTATGTGGCTTCCCATACCTGATGTGTTAGCGATGGAGTTCCGGGTGGAGGGGATGACTGTGGTGTTGGTGGTCAGGCCAAGCCCCAGACTGCTGACGTTGAGGGAGGAGGCGGTGGGCGCAGCGCTGGGGATGGCACTGGAGGTCGTGGAATAGGTGATGACTGATGAGTGCAAACTGATGTCACTCTCCACACTGGTGTGCTGCAGGGAAGAAAAGATACAGGTCAAAAATCAACCAATGGAGGGGAGTCACAGCACAGAGAGTGCTGAAAAGGCAGTGAGAGGGAGAAAACAGGAATGAGGAGGAGATCACGGAGAGGGGGGGGAGAAGGGCGAAAGGCGAAAGGGGGGGGGGGGGAGGAGAAGGGCGAAAGGGGGGGGGGAGGAGAAGGGCGAAAGGGGGGGGGGGGGAGGAGAAGGGCGAAAGGGGGGGGGGAGAAGGGCGAAAGGGGGGGGGGAGAAGGGCGAAAGGGGGGGGGGGAGAAGGGCGAAAGGGGGGGGGGGAGAAGGGCGAAAGGGGGGGGGGAGAAGGGCGAAGGGGGGGGGGGGAGAAGGGCGAAAGGGGGGGGGACGGACAAAAAGGTGGGGGGTAGGGAGAAAGGGCGAAGGGGGGGTAGCAAAGGGCGAAAGGGGGTGGGAGAGAGGGAGGAAAGGGGGGGTGGGAGAGAGGGAGGAAAGGGGGGGTGGGAGAGAGGGAGGAAAGGGGGGGTGGGAGAGAGGAAAGGGCGAAGGGGGGGTAGGACGAAAGGGGGGAGGCGGAAACAGGACAAAAAAGGGGAAACAGGACAAAAAAGGGGAAACAGGACAAAAAAGGGGAAACAGGACAAAAAAGGGGAAACAGGACAAAAAAGGGGAAACAGGACAAAAAAGGGGAAACAGGACAAAAAAGGGGAAACAGGACAAAAAAGGGGAAACAGGACAAAAAAGGGGAAACAGGACAAAAAAGGGGAAACAGGACAAAAAGGGGAAACAGGACAAAAAGGGCAAAAGCAGAAAGGGGGAGAGCAGAAGGGGGAGAAAGAGCAAAAAGGGGGAGAGCAGAAGGGGGAGAAAGAGCAAAAAGGGGAAGGGGGAGAAAGAGCAAAAGGGGAAGGGGAAGGGGGAGAAAGAGCAAAAGGGGAAGGGGGAGAAAGAGCAAAAAGGGGAAGGGGAAGGGGGAGAAAGAGCAAAAAGGGGAAGGGGAAGGGGGAGAAAGAGCAAAAAAGGGGAAGGGGGAGGGGGAGAAAGAGCAAAAAAGGGGAAGGGGAAGGGGGAGAAAGAGCAAAAGGGGAAGGGGAAGGGGGAGAAAGAGCAAAAGGGGAAGGGGAAGGGGGAGAAAGAGCAAAAGGGGAAGGGGAAGGGGGAGGAAAGAGCAAAAGGGGAAGGGGGGGGAAAGAGCAAAAGGGGAAGGGGGGGAAAGAGCAAAAGGGGAAGGGGTGGAGAAAGAGCAAAAGGGGAAGGGGGAGGGGGAGAAAGAGCAAAAGGGGAAGGGGGAGAAAGAGCAAAAGGGGAAGGGGGAGGGGGAGAAAGAGCGGAAGGGGAAGGGGGAGAAAGAGCAAAAGGGGAAGGGGGAGAAAGAGCAAAAGGGGAAGGGGGAGAAAGAGCAAAAGGGGAAGGGGAAGGGGGAGAAAGAGCAAAAGGGGAAGGGGAAGGGGGAGAAAGAGCAAAAGGGGAAGGGGGGGAAAGAGCAAAAGGGGAAGGGGTGGAGAAAGAGCAAAAGGGGAAGGGGTGGAGAAAGAGCAAAAGGGGAAGGGGGGGGGGGGGGAGAGAAAGGGCAAAAGGTGGCAGGGGAAAGGGCGGGGGAGAAAGGGCAAAAGGTGGCAGGGGAAAGGGCGGGGGAGAAAGGGGAGGGGGAGAAAGGGCAAAAGGGGAGGGGGAGAAAGGGCAAAAGGGGCGGGGAAGAAAGGGCAAAAGGGGCGGGGAAGAAAGGGCAAAAGGGGCGGGGAAGAAAGGGCAAAAGGGGCGGGGAAGAAAGGGCAAAAGGGGCGGGGAAGAAAGGGCAAAAGGGGCGGGGAAGAAAGGGCAAAAGGGGCGGGGAAGAAAGGGCAAAAGGGGCGGGGAAGAAAGGGCAAAAGGGGCGGGGAAGAAAGGGCAAAAGGGGCGGGGAAGAAAGGGCAAAAGGGGCGGGGAAGAAAGGGCAAAAGGGGAGGGGAAGAAAGGGCAAAAGGGGAGGGGAAGAAAGGGCAAAAGGGGAGGGGAAGAAAGGGCAAAAGGGGAGGGGAAGAAAGCGCAAAAGGGGAGGGGAAGAAAGCGCAAAAGGGGAGGGGAAGAAAGCGCAAAAGGGGAAGGGGGGGGGGAGAAAGGGCGAAGGGGGTGGGGAAGAAA
>NC_133336.1:223325507-223338007 GCF_042186555.1 Aquarana catesbeiana | reverse complement strand
TGAGGAGAGCCTGCATAATGCGCAGTAAGATGCAGCCATTGCTAAACCAGGGTTCTAGTGTGTCCAAGGAAGACAGCCACGACGAAATGCATTGGGCGGAGCCATATGTCGTCACTTCCTCACAAGTGTAAACAAATAGACTTAGGAAAAAACAAAACAATTAGACAGCGCTGTCAATATACACCCTTGAAACCGAAAAAGCCACACCTCTGGGTACGCAATGACGACCCAACATATGGCTCCGCCCAACGTGTTTCGTCATAGATGGTGTCTTTCGGTGACAAGCTAGACGCCTGGTTTAGCAACGGCTACATCTCACTGCGCATTATATTTATAATTTGAGTCATACATTAGTAAGCCCCCCTGGTTTGTGGCTCTGGTGGCTGAGACGTTTCTGGCATGGTTTGAATGCGACGGTAAATCAAATCTAGATAGAAAACGACGTTATAAGGAAGCAAAGTAATGGAAGGCTGAAGTACCTTGCCGGGCTGGTATACAAGCTGTTCTGTGATTGGCTCACTGTAGCGTTCGTGGTTGCAGAAGACTCGTATTCCTGTAACACCGGCTCCGATCCAAACTGAAAAGCACCAAACTGCAGGTTCAGCCCGGAGATGTCGGCCGTGCCGGGCATCTCCACTGCCAACGCCGGAATCTATGGGCACAGAAAGGTGAACTATGATGGCAGAAGAGGGTAAAATCACTGCATTCATTGCATTTAAGGTAAACAAAAAAAAAAAAAAAACAGAAGCTGAATGATACTTCAACAGCTTCCAACAAAGCTTGCTGAAAGCTCTGCCAAAGCTTACTGTTCACACACACACTACTCTTATTCAAGCTGAAGTCTGTGTGAAACAGGCCTTTCTGCTTTCATAGGTGACACTGAGGGTAGCAGGAGCCTATGGCTCTTGCTGTTGTCATACTCTTGTGAGGAGGGAGGCGTGGCTTACCAAAGCTGTGTGTGGCTAAACGAATAAAAAAAAAAAAAAAAAAAAAAAAAAAGACTAAAAATTTTGAAAAAAAAGGTTTTGTTTCTGTTATAAAATTTTGTAAATAAGTTTCCGCCTTTACTGATAAGGTGGCACAGATATGTAGCACTGATGGGCATTAATAGGTGGCACTGAAAGGCTGCACTGATGGGTACTTATGGGTGGCACTGATAGGCGCACTGAAAGGCGCACTGAAAAGCATCACTGGTGGCACTGGCAGGCAGTTAGAATTGCCACTGATGGGCACTGATACGCAGCACTGGTATGCATCCCTGGTGGCACTGGCAGGCATTGGAGTGGGCACAGATTGGCAGCTGCCTGGGCACAGATTGGCATATCCCTGGTGGTCTAAGGTGGCATACCTGGTGGCCCAGGGGGGGGGGGGGGGGGTGTTGCTCTCCTGACGGGGGGGGGGGGCATCGCTGATAATCAGCACAGACCCCCCCCGTCAGGAGAGCAGCCAATCGGCTCTCCTCTACTCGCGTCAACGGCTCTTCCTGTTTACATCGTGATTGGACACGGCTGATCACGTGGTAAATAGAGATCGGTGTAGCGGTGTGTCAGACTGATACACAGCACCACCGATCGCCAGGGAACGCCCGCTCCCTACGGGCGCGAGAAGGCTGTTATCCTGCTGGACGTCATATGACGCCCAGTCGGGATAACTGAACCACTGCCCAACCATCATTCTGCTATAGGCCGGGCAAAAGTGGTTAAAAACATTTTTTTTTTTTAAAATAGCGTTTAGCTTCACTTTAACGGAATCTATGGTAAAATACGAAGGCGGCCATTGATGGCTTCCTCCAATTATCTGCCTTCAATACTTCGAGCTGCTGACCTGGGACAGCCATGCAAATCAGCCACACATTTGTTTCAGGTCCGAAAAAGGAAAAAAAAAATGAAGTCATGAAAGTGTGAAAAGTCAGTAATGGAACCCGGGTAATGCCTATCTACAGTTGGTCAAATCCCAGAAGCCAACGCAAGATAATGCCACGTGTGACTCTCTCCTCCAATAGGCCAGAAGCCACATGTAGGTGGGGATGGGGAGTACTCCAAAGTCAAGACCTGGGGGGCTTGGCACAGGGGCTCCTCTTTCCGCTACCATCGGGTGGCGCTCTAACCTTAGACGTGAGGGAGGCCTTCTTTTTCTGAACCTTCATCTTTTGGTGGGTAGGTTGGGGACTTCCCGACTGGTTCTCCGATGACACCGGGGACATCTGCGTGGGGTGGCTGCTCTTGCCGGTTAGAGGCGAGGAAGGGCACACCGGCCCCGCGGATGGTGTGCTCGTCACCGGCGCTTTCTCCTGAAGGTATGCCTCCATCATGGCGGAAGTCGGTGGGAACGCCTGCCGCTTGTTGAATGGATCGGAGGGGCTCTTGAGATCTGTACAAAAAAAAAACGGGGGAAGATTCAAGTTAAAGGGTTCCTTTGAATTTTACAAATCAAATGGAAAGTTAACACTTTGATATTCCACAAACACTTCCCTGTGATCCTCATATCCGAATCTTTGCTGACACCTAGACGTTAGAATTGTCTGTTTAAACCACTTCCCGCCTGTAGGAGGTCATATGACTTCCTGGACTTGAAGTGGAGATATCAGTCCAGTAGCTTTCTTTTTCAGTCACTAAATTTTCTGTGTTGTAAAAGCCATCCTAGCGGTCGATTAGCTGCTGGATTGCTCTTACAGGTAGCAGAAAAGGACGACCCCACCTCCTCTCACCATCCACCAACGCTTTTCCAGGTTCTCCTTTGTGATTGGGGAGCCCGAGATCCGATCCAGAGGTTCCGCCAGGTAAAACGTAAAGCATCCCCTGTTAAAGTACCATAGGTGCCATTCCATGAGCATGCGCATTATATAAACATGACATATTGGGTATTTACTTGGCGTAACATCTTTTATATTTAACCCAAAAATTGGAGTATATATGTTGTCTTTTTCGGTTTACGCTTAACCACTTCCTGCCCATATGATGTCCTGGACTTTGAGTGGCAATATCTGAATCATCCAGATATCATCTTTTTTTCAGCCGGCGATTCCTTGCATCGTATGGACAATCATAGCGGCAGTTCAGCCGCTTGATCGTTCTAACAGGTGGCGGGTGGGGGAGGCCTTATTGGTGCTTTTCCCGACTCGCCCACCTGTGATTGGCGAGCCAGAGAACGAATCTGGTCGCTGCCAGAAGTTTAATTTGGGGCCCCTAGCGTTAATGGGCCCCGAGATATTCAGTCCCAATCTGGCCCATATACCATATTGACTCCGTTAAGCCCAAATTTGTTCAGGCAAGGTGTGGCGGTTTGGACCCGGTGACTTTTGGGGAGCCGGTACCGGCCAGCCATAGGTCCCCTGGACCCCAAATTTTGCACAGGAGTCCCTCAACACTGGGGCCCCAAAGTCGATACGGGCCCCCAAAGTCGCTCAACCAGAGCTAAAACACTCCGGTAACTTTGCGGGCCCGGTACCGGCCGGCTGAAGGTCCCCCGGGTCCCATATATTTGGACCATATGTAGCCTAGATGGTCCCCAGTCATCTCTATGACCCTCGGAAGCCCGGCGCGATGTTACGACATCATGTCCGGGCTGGCGAGTATAAATAATGTTATTCAATTAAAAAACAAAGCTTTAGTATCACTTTGAAAGGACGGTCTCATGTAGCAGACGACATCCCATACATGACCCATCAAGATCTTACCAAACTGCCCCAGGGATGGCGGTTGTGCTGCGGCGCTCAGGTCCCAGGTGTTGTTACCGGGTGCGTCAGACTGAGAGTGTTGGGCCGCCAGCTGCGCCAGGGCCTGCGCCGTCTTGAACTGCTCCAAGAACTGCGATCCTGTGGTGCTGCTGCTCTTGTGATCTCCGTCTCCAAAGCCCTTACTCAACATGCCGACCTGCAAGACACAAATCAATATTAGACGGGTAATGATAAACCAACAAAAAAAAACACAACAACCACCTCTTGTCTCAGAACAAGGTGGCCAAATAGTTTTATACAAAGCGCCAAATACTGTAGTTGCCACATCCAGATCTATCCAGCCGGCGGAACAGCAGGCAGACTCTGCGGAACAGCAGGCAGACTTTGCGGTAACGGTTAATCTTGCATGCGCTGTCCCCCCCTCAGAGGCTACTGATACAGCTACAAGGGGTCAACTTGGCATGCCGCACAGAACAATTCCACCTCAAACTTTATTACCAGTCATGGCAAAGGAACTTTAA
The DNA here is from genome assembly GCF_042186555.1 of Aquarana catesbeiana. Lineage (NCBI taxonomy): Eukaryota > Metazoa > Chordata > Amphibia > Anura > Ranidae > Aquarana > Aquarana catesbeiana. The sequence continues at coordinate 223,333,810 of NC_133336.1, read as the reverse complement.
AAAGCTTTAGGGCTCAAATATTATAGGAATGGGCCCCCCCAAGAATCAACATGGGGAATTGCTTTGGAACCCCAGAAAGTTGCTATTTCCATAAGAACCTTCACAATTATTTTCCTGTACAATGGGATGGGACGTCAGCTGCTTTCATTTTAAACATTTTATTAAAAAAAATAAATAAATAAAAAACTTACACTATATTTACATTTTTTCCCATCAAGCTGTATATGCTTTCCCCATCTCTCACCACCTAAAGTCGCGGTCACATGATGCGCCAGTACTGAGTCTGTTTACGGAATGTGGGGTCCTACAATGGGTGTCCATGTCACTGCCTGCATGACGTAGCTACTTACTACTAAGCTGTTCAGCAGAGGTGTCCTCTCAGGATCCAGAAGAGAATCAGCGCAAGGGGACTGTCTGGGATCACCTGGGGTCAGGAGTGGGGATCGGCTCGAGAAACGGCTGTTGGGTCAGGAGTGGGGATCGGGGCGAAGATCGTCTGGGTTTCAGGAGTGGGGATCGGGGCGAAGATCGTCTGGTTTTCAGGAGTGGGGATCGGGGCGAAGATCGTCTGGGTTTCAGGAGTGGGGATCGGGGCGAAGATCGTCTGGGTTTCAGGAGTGGGGATCGGGGCGAAGATCGTCTGGGTTTCAGGAGTGGGGATCGGGGCGAAGATCGTCTGGGTTTCAGGAGTGGGGATCGGGGCGAAGATCGTCTGGGTTTCAGGAGTGGGGATCGGGGCGAAGATCGTCTGGGTTTCAGGAGTGGGGATCGGGGCGAAGATCGTCTGGGTTTCAGGAGTGGGGATCGGGGCGAAGATCGTCTGGGTTTCAGGAGTGGGGATCGGGGCGAAGATCGTCTGGGTTTCAGGAGTGGGGATCGGGGCGAAGATCGTCTGGGTTTCAGGAGTGGGAATTGGCTTGATTCAGGAACAGGAGTGGGAATTGGCTTGATTCAGGAACAGGAGTGGGAATTGGCTTGATTCAGGAACAGGAGTGGGAATTGGCTTGATTCAGGAACAGGAGTGGGAATTGGCTTGATTCAGGAACAGGAGTGGGAATTGGCTTGATTCAGGAACAGGAGTGGGAATTGGCTTGATTCAGGAACAGGAGTGGGAATTGGCTGGGTTCGGGAACAGGGATCGGGCCGGGTTCGGGAACAGGGATCGGGCCGGGTTCGGGAACAGGGATCGGGCCGGGTTCGGGAACAGGGATCGGGCCGGGTTCGGGAACAGGGATCGGGCCGGGTTCGGGAACAGGGATCGGGCCGGGTTCGGGAACAGGGATCGGGCCGGGTTCGGGAACAGGGATCGGGCCGGGTTCGGGAACAGGGATCGGGCCGGGTTCGGGAACAGGGATCGGGCCGGGTTCGGGAACAGGGATCGGGCCGGGTTCGGGAACAGGGATCGGGCCGGGAACAGGGATCGGGCCGGGGAACAGGGATCGGGCCGGGAACAGGGATCGGGCCGGGAACAGGGATCGGGCCCGGGTTCGGGAACAGGGCTCGGGCCCGGGTTCGGGAACAGGGCTCGGGCCCGGGTTCGGGAACAGGGCTCGGGCCCGGGAACAGGGCTCGGGCCCGGGTTCGGGAACAGGGCTCGGCCCCGGGTTCGGGAACAGGGCTCGGGCCCGGGAACAGGGCTCGGGCCCGGGAACAGGGCTCGGGCCCAGGAACAGGGCTCGGGCCCGGGTTCGGGAACAGGGCTCGGGCCCGGGGAACAGGGCTCGGGCCCGGGTTCGGGAACAGGGCTCGGGGCCCGGGTTCGGGAAACAGGGCTCGGGCCCGGGTTCGGGAACAGGGCTCGGGCCCGGGTTCGGGAACAGGGCTCGGGGCCCGGGTTCGGGAACAGGGCTCGGGCCCGGGTTCGGGAACAGGGATCGGGCCCGGGAACAGGGATCGGGCCGGGTGAGGGAACAGGGATCGGGCCGGGTGAGGGAACAGGGATCGGGCCGGGTGAGGGAACAGGGATCGGGCCGGGTGAGGGAACAGGGATCGGGCCGGGTGCGGGAACAGGGATCGGGCCGGGTGCGGGAACAGGGATCGGGCCGGGTGCGGGAACAGGGATCGGGCCGGGTGCGGGAACAGGGATCGGGCCGGGTTCGGGAACAGGTCTGGGATTGGCTGGCTTTCGGAATGAGGATGGGCCGGGTTCGGGAACAGGGATCGGGAACAGGGATCGGGCCGGGTTCAGGAACAGGGATCGGGCCGGGTTCAGGAACAGGGATCGGGCCGGGTTCAGGAACAGGGATCGGGCCGGGTTCAGGAACAGGGATCGGGCCGGGTTCAGGAACAGGGATCGGTCAGGAAATGGCGCAGGCTGCGGTCTGCACAGCTGACTTAAAAGTAAAAGAAACATGTAAAATGCGTTGGGGGGGGGGTTTGTAATATTTGCCCCCAATAGGGCTCTTAATGTGTCGTGATGGGGGAGATTTATGATTAATATTGTTTTGTGGTCACCAGGACAGGAAGCGATGAAGAAAACTCAACCATGGAGATAGTAGTTACAACAAACACCTGACAAAGGTCCTACTCCTTTCTCTACCAGGTGGCAGCATAGCCCTATAGCAACGGATGTGAAGATGCCCTGTAAGTCCCGAGATGCACAATAGTTTCATTTTAAAGATCTACCAAAGACTATCTTGGTGTTCTATGACAACAATGTCCCCCGGACTCCACACCGATAACCCCCGGCACTGACCATGCTGTGGTGGAGAAGGAGCTGCCGGGGCTGTTCTGTGGGAGGCCGCTCTGCTTGGAGTTGCTGAAGACGAGAGGTTGGGCCAGGTTGGGGTTCTGTGATGACTCCAGAGAGGAGGCCTCGTCTCTACAGAAGGGTTTTTTCCCAGGAGCACGGCCAGGTCAATCCTGCGGAGATGGAAGAAGAAGAGAGGGGACTGAGGCCCGGGTTCAGGAGACGGAATGTCAGCGTAGGAAAAGGACGACGCATGCGGAGCACTTACCTCTGGCTGCGGTGATCGTCACACTGTCAGAGGGAAGCGGCGCCGACGATACGCTGGATGCGGTGAAGATCTTGGTCTCTGAAAGCTGCAAATGTCACATAGATGGTTACTCAACGGAGAGAACAAGGTCTACGTCCCCCAGGTGCCTTGGTGATCGCCTGATAATGGGGGGATTTTTTTTACTGATCGCCCAATAATGGGGTGATTGTTATTGATCGCCCAACAACGAAGGGGAATTTTTATTGATGGTCTGATAATTGGGGGGGTTTCCTCGCCTAAAAGGGGAATTTTTTTTAATTGATCGCCCGTTAATTATGCTAATGAGGGGGGTATTTTTATTGATCACTTGATAATAGGGGGGGGGTTGTTTTTATTGCTCCCCTGATAATGGGGGATTTTTATTGATCACCTGATAATGGGGGATTTTTATTGATCACCTGATAATGAGAGGATTTTTATTGCTCCCCTGATAATGGGGGATTTTTATTGATCACCTGATGAGGGGATTTTTATTGATCACCTGATGAGGGGATTTTTTTTACTGATCGCCGACAACAGAAGGGAATTTTTAATGCTTGCCTGATAATGGGGGGGGGGTTTCGCCTAAAAGAGGAATTTTTTTTTTGTTTAATTGTTCGCCCGATAATGGAGGGGATTTTTATTGATCACCTGTTGAGGGGGGTATTTTCATTGATCACCTGATAATGGGGGGGGGGTTTATTGCTCCCCTGATAATGGGGGATTTTTATTGATCACCTGATAATGGGGGATATTTTTTATGGATTGCCCGATAATGGGGGGGATTTTTATTGATCACCCGATAATGGGGGGGGGGGGATTTTTTATTGATCGCCTGATGAGGGGGATTTTTTTAGTGCTCACCTGATAAGGAAGGGATTTTTATTGATCGCCTGATAATGGGGAATATGTTTATTGCTCGCCTGATAATGGGGGGGATTTTTATTGATCATCTGATTATGAGGGGATTTTTATTGATCATCTGATAATGAGGGGATTTTTATTGATCCCCTGATAATGAGGGGATTTTTATTGATCGCCTGATAATGGGGGGGATTTTTATTGATCATCTGATTATGAGGGGATTTTTATTGATCATCTGATAATGAGGGGATTTTTATTGATCATCTGATAATGAGGGGATTTTTATTGATCATCTGATAATGAGGGGATTTTTATTGATCATCTGATAATGAGGGGATTTTTATTGATCCCCTGATAATGAGGGGATTTTTATTGATCCCCTGATAATGCGGGATTTTTATTGATCATCTCATATTGGGGGATGTTTTTTTTTTTTTTTAATCACCTGATAATGGGGGGGGGGGGGGGGGGGGGGGGGGGGATTTTTTTTTATATTTTCTACACCACCATGATCTTGCTTTGCATGTGTCACACTGACCAGGATCCAAAAATCATACTGGGGGCACACCCTAAAATTGCGTTTACATTCAAGGTGGTGCTGCTATAAGACCCACACTGACCAGGGTGGCCAACCACAGCTTAGAAAAGATATTGTAGTCACCGCGTACAGTTTCCGAAAGCCGAGTGGAAGCGGCAGACGGCCATCACTGCAGCAACATTTAATATTGCATGCTCTGTCCCCCTTAGAGGTCACATATACAGCCGGAAAGGGTCAACTGGCATGCCACAGAGAACGGTTTCCCCGTCAGAGTTCAGAAAGTTCAACTACTACAAGTAAATAAGTGCGAGAACCCACCCCCCACCCCCCAAGGTGCACCTACCTGTGTCCCAAACCCTCCGGTAATGGCCGAATGCTGGGCCGCACCTCCTCAGTGCCAAAGCAGGCTCCGCTCATCCTGCCTCCTGCACCCCATGCTAGTGATAGACCTATGGGGGGGAACTTGGCAGTAAACTCCGACACGGCCCAGCGTTCAGCAACATCTCCGGGCATTCCAACCCTTAGGTACCCCCCCCCCCATAAAAAGGTGCAACATTACTAGAAACATAACTAGGGAAACCAGAAACTGATCGGGGGACCCGTCTCTTCTCATAAACCTCCAAAATTGCATCACTGGAGGGTTCCAAAAAGACTCCACTTTAATAAACATGTATTTAAATGTCATATACAAAGTCCCAACAGTTCCCCGGGGTACCTACATCTTCATTCCAGTCTTCCGTCCCCCACTCCTCCGTCGCTGTTCTCCAAGCACCTGATTAAAAAAAGGAAAAAAAAAAAGCAGCACAAGCGGTTAAAGGAAGCCCCGCCCTCAGAGAGATGGCTGACACTCAGCAATAAAACGTTTGGGAAGTGGAGGGACTGCGTCTGCAACCAATGGAACTCTATGGTAATAGTCCAGCTTTGGATGGAGCCCTCTGAGCAACACAGATTCCAAAGGGGGTTGTCCAAGACTCCCAGGGTTATCTTTTGCCCCCCCTCCCAGTAATCATTGTTTTCTGGTGTACACGACACGAGTTCAGCGCTGGACAACCCCTGGCCTCGTATGTACCACAATTGGGTTCCGAGTTCTACATAAAGGGTTCCACCCAGAGACTGGCTGTATCCTAAAGGGGACAAGTCGGGACAGAAATTAAGCAGGGGGCACCTCCTGCCCTCCATGTGGCGAGTCACTGACTGGTGTGTGCCGGGAGTCCGGACAATGTGCTCATTCCAGGCCAGTGACACGCGCTGCCGCATTTCTATCCCGATAGGTTCCCCTTAAAGGGTCTGTGCACCCAAATGTGATATTTTAGTTATAGACAACCCAGGAACTTGGCGCAGGGATGGTGGAAACCCATTTCCCATTCCCACCATCCCTGTGCTGAGTTCCGGGTCTGTACACACGCTGTGCCCATTATGAGGGGTTCCCACCATCCCTGTGCTGAGTTCCCGGGTCTGTACACCCGCTATGCCCATTATGAGGGGTTCCCACCATCCCTGTGCTGAGTTCCCATCTCTGTACACCCGCTGTGCCCATTATGAGGGGTTCCCACCATCCCTGTGCTGAGTTCCCGGGTCTGTACACCCGCTATGCCCATTATGAGGGGGTTCCCACCATCCCTGTGCTGAGTTCCCATCTCTGTACACCCGCTGTGCCCATTATGAGGGGTTCCCACCCCTCCCTGTGCTGAGTTCCCAGGTCTGTACACCCGCTGTGCCCATTATGAGGGGTTCCCACCATCCCTGTGCTGAGTTCCCAGGTCTGTACACCCGCTATGCCCATTATGAGGGGTTCCCACCATCCCTGTGCTGAGTTCCCATCTCTGTACACCCGCTGTGCCCATTATGAGGGGTTCCCACCCTCCCTGTGCTGAGTTCCCAGGTCTGTACACCCGCTGTGCCCATTATGAGGGGTTCCCACCATCCCTGTGCCGAGTTCCCGGGTCTGTACACCTGCTGTGCCCATTATGAGGAATTCCATCATCCCTGTGCTGAGTTCCCATCTCTGTACACCCGCTGTGCCCATTATGAGGGGTTCCCACCCTCCCTGTGCTGAGTTCCCAGGTCTGTACACCCGCTGTGCCCATTATGAGGGGTTCCCACCATCCCTGTGCTGAGTTCCCGGGTCTGTACACCCGCTGTGCCCATTATGAGGGGTTCCCACCATCCCTGTGCTGAGTTCCCAGGTCTGTACACCCGCTGTGCCCATTATGAGGGGTTCCCACCATCCCTGTGCTGAGTTCCCAGGTCTGTACACCCGCTGTGCCCATTATGAGGGGTTCCCACCATCCCTGTGCTGAGTTCCCAGGTCTGTACACCCGCTGTGCCCATTATGAGGGGTTCTCACCATCCCTGTGCTGAGTTCCCGGGTCTGTACACCCGCTGTGCCCATTATGAGGGGTTCCCACCCTCCCTGTGCTGAGTTCCCAGGTCTGTACACCCGCTGTGCCCATTATGAGGGGTTCCCACCATCCCTGTGCTGAGTTCTCAGGTCTGTACACCCGCTGTGCCCATTATGAGGGGTTCTCACCATCCCTGTGCTGAGTTCCCGGGTCTGTACACCTGCTGTGCCCATTATGAGGGGTTCCCACCATCCCTGTGCTGAGTTCCCGGGTCTGTACACCTGCTGTGCCCATTATGAGGGGTTCCCACCATCCCTGTGCTGAGTTCCCATCTCTGTACACCCCGCTGTGCCCATTATGAGGGGTTCCCACCATCCCTGTGCTGAGTTCCCGGGTCTGTACACCCGATGTGCCCATTATGAGGGGTTCCCACCATCCCTGTGCTGAGTTCCCGGGTCTGTACACCCGCTGTGCCCATTATGAGGGGTTCCCACCATCCCTGTGCTGAGTTCCCGGGTCTGTACACCCGCTGTGCCCATTATGAGGGGTTCCCACCATCCCTGTGCTGAGTTCCCGGGGTCTGTACACCTGCTGTGCCCATTATGAGGGGTTCCCAATTATGGTGAAGAGTTATTTGGCAAGTCATGAAATCTCCAGCAGGTATACAATCTATAACAATTATCACTTTTGGGTGGCTGACCCTCCACATTAAGGGGATATACTTTATAACTTTATATCTCAGAAAACTCCCATCCCCTGGAATTACACACGGAAGTCTGAGAAAGCATTATAATTGCACACTGAGAACATTCTTAACAAAAAAAAAAAAAAAAAGGGTGCTTTTGTAACATTCACAAATACATCTTCTGTTACATTGTTGCAATAAATGAGTAACAATGCCCCCCCCCCCCCCATATTATGTATCAAACTCAGACTTAAAATTCCCATAAAAGTAACAAAATTATTATATATAAATATGATAAAGATGAGATGTGAATTTTACAAGCAGCCCCGATAGGACACAAACGCATTCTTCTCCTTTTATATAAGCCAGTGATGTCACCGCGTCAAAAGATAAAAATCGGTTTAAAGACATTTTGGGGTTTTTTTTGCCACCAACCACCATCTCTGCACAGCAAAAAGTCTATGGCTACCATAAATCACACCACAGAAACTAAAGGAATGCAGTTTGAGTTGGTTTAAAAAAAAAAAAAAAGACATAGAAGACGGGCAGGCCAAAAGAAATACCGCAGTTCAGGATTGGTTTTTAATTTGCTGAAATTTTACCTTTTCTGGTTCCCCTCTCTTCAACATAATGACGCTTTTTAAAAAAAAAAAAAAAAACGGTTCATTTTAGACCCAGTAATGTCATCACTGGGTCTCTGTGCTTCTCTATGCAATGCAGGCAGATCATGGCTGGTGGGAGGGGCCAGTAGGGTGCAGCACCCTTGACTCCGGTACTCCTCTCAGAGCCCTCAGTCCTAATGCAAGCACTGGGAGGAGTTATGCAAATATCAAAATGCCATGATGGGCGTGTTTAAAATTTGGAGTAGGTGTTCCTAGAGACAGGCTGTATTTACATAG